>NC_048300.1:140728383-140762454 GCF_013100865.1 Trachemys scripta elegans | reverse complement strand
GCAAAGGAGAGGGGAAGATTTTGAAATTCTTTTAAATCTCCTCTGAAGTGGCAGTTTGGTTTGGTGGCAGGTAGCAGAGGCAGCCCAGAGGTTCTAATAAACCGCCCTTTGTTGGTGCCACGCTTTGCACTTCCTGAGGTGTGCCACTTCCACATCTCCTAAAGACACAGTCCAGTCCAGTCCTCTGACCTCTCCAGTCCTGAGGCTGAAGTGATGGGAATATGCACAACGGGTGTAATTTTCCCAAGAGGGAAGTGCTAGAGGGCAAACTGCAAAGCCATATGCAGTGAGAACTATTAGAACTGAATGGTGCCTTCCATGCGGTAGTCAGGTTTACTGAAGTAGTGTTGGTATTGCCCATTCTGCGTCACAGGGCATGTATCATGCTGCAGTGAGGTTAAGTACCATGATGCTTGCATGTCAATTTGCTAATTGCATTCACGGTACTTTAATCTGATTCAGATTGGGATGCATGGCAAACCCTAGCACCGTATGATGTGGTGAGTTCTATTAAGCAATTGTCATGTATATTTGCTTAAAGCTGTAATTGGTCCCTCCCAAAACTAAACCCCAGATTTGAAAAACCTCAAACTTTGAGAGTGTTGAGAATCCAGACCTTGCTCCTGACTGTTTTGCACCTGGCCCTTATCTGTAAACTCCTTGATCTGAATACCCCTAAACCTTGGGAATGTTTGAAATCTGGATCCAACTTTTATGGCTTGCACTCCTGGCCAACATATAGATCTTTAAATCAAGTTGGCTGCATTTCTTTCTCTGTGTTAAGGTTCCTCTTCATAATGAGGCCCTACACATCTCTCTTGGCTTTCTCATGCGTCTGATGAAGTGGGTATTCACCCACGAAAGCTTATGCTCCAATACATCTGTTAGTCTATAAAGTGCCACAGGACTCTGTCACTTTTTACAGATCCAGACTAACACGGCTACCCCTCTGATACTCAATATATACAAACTTTCACTAGCCCTTGATACCGTCCAATTTCCCAATTAATCTTCTTCTAACACTTATTAATAGCTTCCATGAAATGTTGGGTGCACTGGCAGACTTGTGGGAGGTGCTGGGTGGTTGGGGAGTACTGGCAAAACTGTGGGGTGCTGGAAGGTTGGAAGTTCAGGGAAGCTCCTAACCTCTCTCGCCTCCCTTGCCATCCATCCCCATATATCCTCCTCCCCTCACTGCAGTCCCAAACCCCTCTCCCACTATTCTGCTCCCTCATAATCCCTCCCCTCCCAGGAAACACTCACATGTCTAGTTTTCCTCCCAAAGAACTTGGATTACATTCCCTCCAAAATGAATTTACCACCCATGACTCAAATTGTAGCAAACTCCTTTTGTCTTCGGCTTTGGGTGGGAGATTTGGGATTAATTTATCTCTTCATATACTAATTGAAGGGTGAGTTCACAGCCATCAAGACATCTGTACTTCATTCAATCATCAGTAGAACCTCTCAGTTTAATTGTAAAGCAGGAGGAGGAAACTGGGTTTTTTTGCAAGGGGCAGGGGGTGTAATTCAGGAACTCCTTGGGTCAAAAGTTCCCAAATTTGGATCACTAACTCTACCACATGCCACCATTAGTCACACCAATTTCAAAGAAAGCTTAATAACCACTCAGATTCTAGACCACTTACAAAAGTCAAGTTTAGAACATATAAAATGGCAGGCATGGAAACCCTCTAGCTGTTTTTCTGCATCGGTTCATACACAGTGTAAAAAATGTACATTTCCTTAAATACATGTTTCAGTTTGGGTCCCCCAAAGATTTAATGGGTGCCATGTACTATCTTGGCTAAAATTCAACAGATTAAGATCATTCTGATCCACATCACACCAATAGTTATATATCTTGCTCTGGACTCAAAAAAACCCACCTAGAAACTGTTTTTAAAATGGCAATTTTTCAGGGCTTATATCTCTGGAACCTGTGGTTTAAAGGACTCCAAATTTGGGACACTAACCCTACTCTACACCTTCCGCAAACATACCAAATTTCGAAGAAATCCAACTAAACATGCTGATTTTAGAGGACTTAAAAATGTCCACCTTTAAATCAATGTCATGATGTAGTCTTAAGTACAGTGGCATTCTGGCACCACAATAATAAATCGAAACCAAAAACAGTTCAGATTAAACATTCTGAGTTTCATAAAACCAAAACCAATCTCTTGTTCCTCTCCCTCCACCCCCAATAAGTTTGCACTTGTGTGTTTCATTGTTTTTAATTTTCTTTGGGGTAAATGGGAGACTGATTCTTCAAAACTTCTCCACTGAACTCAGTTAAGAATTTTTCCATGCTCTCACAGTCCTGTAATATTACAGCTCTTTCTATACAAATAAACTTTAGTTGATTAGAGTCTCAGCCTATCCTGTTATGATTTAGCTCTACTGTCAGAATCAGTTTTTACTATGTCATTTACCATGTCTGAAAAGTCAGTAAGGCAGATATTTTTACTGCTTCCATAATAATCAGACATTATAAATTTGGCCCTGCAGCAGTAAATAATGTTTTCACCCCTCAGCTTACAGAGAGCTACTTTCTTTCAACATTCCTTGCTTGATGATGCCCTTTTCCTAGCTACAATTAAATAACCAACTTTAAAAGTTAACCTATTCTTTACAGTACTTATTTGGTTCTTTTTGATAACTTTACACATTTATGTAATCTCTTCATAACAAGGACATTTTTCATAATCATACAGTGCCTACCACAATAGGACCAACACCTGATCTGGTCTCTATGTGCTATCATAATATAAATAATAATTACAAGATATGTTAAAAGTGTGTTATTTCGGTTGCAAAGTCAAGTACTCAAGAGTTAGGAAATCCAAGATAGATAGTGGCCATGTAACTTTAATTCTGCCACTTGTGTGTCCATCCTGTGCACTGAATGAGGCTAGGGTCCAGTGGAAAAATAGTATGTCACCATGTTATTAAGGATTGTATCATAATATATACACACAAGGGGGGGTGAATTAAGGTTGTGTGGGCAGTCATAAATTTGGCATTTCCTAACTGGCAAGTACTTGATTTTGCAACCTAAAACCATTCTTTTAACATAGTTTTTATTAAAAAAAAAAAGATAATTAAAAAAAAACAATTCTGTTATGTGCAATTTTAACAACTCCCCATTCTGCATCATCACTGGGATTGGAACCCTGACCTTTCAGCAGTGCAGTACAAACTGCTACCACTTGAATTACAGGACTAACTGCATTAGCTAGCATTAGGAAAAGACTGTTTTCCCAGAGGGTGGGTCCATGTGCTGTGTCCTAGGCATGGAATCTATAGACATATGAAAAGAGAGTGGCCCAGCTCTCATTCCTATTCTGGGAGTTGGGTGAGCTCCTTTCCTATGTGGTGACTCCCAGATGGGGCAAGGAATTGGGTACTGGGGCAATGTGCCAGATCAGAAAAGGGAAGCCCAGCCTGGCTCTCTGCTCTTATCTCCCCCAAAAGCATTCCCAATACAGTGCTGTCATCTGCTCTACTGTTTTGGGAGTGGAATGAACTTAGCTAAACGAGTATTCTAAGGCTATTACTCTGGCAGACTGACACAATTTTTCTGAGAAATGTGAGAGGAGGGAAATGAACAATTTGAATTGTTTATATCTCAGGAAAAATGGGGCTTCATGGAACAAAGACAAGGCACTCCTCTAGCTTGAGGACATTTCCCCTACAAAATATCAAAGCCTGCTGCGAACACTGGTGGTGTAAAAGCATCTCAAAGAAAAAGCCACACACTTTTAATGAAAAGTATTAGGCAAGCTTAAATATAAGATTTGCTACTAGCTCCCTCTATCACGGTTAAGATAGTGGTCTCTCTTAGTTTTGGTCAAAGATTTATTATTATTATTATTCAATGCTTTTATTTCAGTAATACCCCAATTATCATGTTAGAGTGTATAAGTATATAGAAGGTGACTGCAAAGAGCGTACAGTCTTAAAGACAAGATATAATAAATGTCTGAGACAAAACTAGGGGGTTGGCATGAGGATGGAATAAAAGGATATTCACAGTTCTCAATTAATCAGGAGCTATAATCACAACTCAACACATGCCTGACTGATACGAGGTTATAGTTTACTGCACACATTACAAAAGAGGTGAGTTTTGAAGAGAAGCTTGCAGGATTTTGACTGGAAGCTTTTCCCGTTTGTAAGGGTCCACATGGAAGAAAGTGCTTATCAAAGAGGCAGAGAATCAGATGATTGGCAGAGTGAAAGTGGGACCCAACCTTGTCATAAAATATTAGGAAGGATAGGTAGGGCAAGGCTAAATTGTGCTTTTAAGTTAAGAACTAAACATTTGTGTTTGATGCAGTAGAAGATGGGGCGCTTCATGCAGAGGCTTAAAGGGTGTGTGTGTGTGTGTGTGTGTGTGTGTGTGTGTGTGTGTGTGTGTGTGTGTGTGTGTGTGTGTGTAGAAAGAGAGTGCGTGAGCAACAAACCAGAAAAATGATCTTCATAGCAGTATTTTGAATGAATTTGTGAAGGAAGAGAAGGGCGCAATATTGCAAGCACCAAGATTAGGAAAAAGAGGGGCCTACAGCAGTCAAGGCACAAGATGATCAGAGTTTAGACAGCAGTTTTTCCAGTATGGGCAGAGATGGACAGTGTGAGCAGATCTTGGAGATGTTGTGCAGGAAGAAGCAGCAAGTTTTAGATACAGTTGGGATTTGTTCATTAAAAGAGTGTACTGAGTTACAGGTGAAGATGAGAGTATGGGTCTGAGTGACAGAGAGAAAAGTGGTGTTGTCCACCAAGATAGGGAAAGGGAGGAGATGGGGTAGGTTTGTGTAGAAAGATCAAGAGTTCAGTTGGTAACTAGACATCCACAAGGAGACATCAGAAAGACAATCCGAGATTTTGGTTTTGATAGAGGGAAACAGTTTCCAAGTAAAATGTAGACTTGAGAGTCATCCACATAAAGAGTATATTTAAAGATGTGTTTGCAGAAAAGACAATCCAGAGATAGGATGTAGAAGAAGAAGAGGAGGGGACCAAGACAGAATAATATATATATATATATATATATCACTAGTCAAATTGCTTTATATTAAATTTACTTGAAATAAATTATTTTACCAAGAAGACAACAGCATTTGATTGTATCATCTAACATCAACACACCTGCTATGCACTATAAAGCACAGTATCAGTCTTGCAGATTGTAAGCCCACTGGGCTTTTTATACTATGAGTTTGTACAGCACCCAGCACAATGGGTCCCTGATTGTGGTGGGTTCTTTGTATATAAATGTTTATTAACATCAACAACAAAGGTCAAAGGCAAATTATAACTGTTTTTGTGTGAATTTACTAAGGCCTTGGCTACACTTGCAAGTTGCAGCGCTGTAAAGCCTCCCCCAGCGCTGTAACTCACTCCCCGTCCACACTGGCAGGGCACTTACAGCACTGTATCTTCCTGGGTACACCGCTGCAGGTACTCCACATCTCCGAGAGGAATAACAGCTGCAGCGGAGTGGCTACGACTCACGGGTGAGTGTAAACGCTTGCAGCGCTGTACTAATCACCTTGTCAAGTGGCCAATCCTCTCCATTGTTGTGGCCGGCTGCAGGAATGCGGAAGTGCCGGTTTCAAAGCTCGTACTACAGAGAAAAGCAAACAGATTGCAGCTTGCTTTGAGTGAGTGAATGAATGAGCAGGGGCCGGGAGTTCGGAACTTGCAAAATAGAGAGCTGACATGCTCCAAAAAGCACTCTTTCTCCCCCCACGCTCTCTGTCACAATCTACACCCCCCCCGCCCGTTTTGAAAAGCACATTGCAGCCACATGAATGCTGGGATAGCTGCCCATAATGCACCGCTCCCAACACAGCTGCAAATGTTACAAGTGTGGCCACACCACTGCGCTGGCAGCTGTCAGTGTGGACAGACTGCAGTGCTTTTCCCTACTCAGCTGCATGAAGACAGGTTTACCTCACAGAGCTGTACAGCTGCAAGTGTAGCCAAGGCCTAAAATAGAAAAGCACCAGGGAGCCTTTTTCTACCCCACCCGCACCTACACCAGGACTACACTTCAAGTAGTCTTTTCTGGGAAAGGCAGGGAAGTGTGTGGTCTGCTACCAGTGCTAGCTAGAGGAGTGTGTGTAGGGGAGGCCATGGCCCCATCCTTTTGCACTGGGGAAATAACTAGTTACAGTTTTCTAAAATGCAGCAAGTCTCACTACTCACCATGCTCAGCATAGCGTTTAGGAAGCAGTATGTCTTATGTGATGCCTCTAAGCATCGCTGCTTCAGCACTTCCCCTCCTCTGCAGCGTGGCTCAGGTGCTTAGGAGTCCCAACCCCATCCATAACAAAGCAAATAGACTGTGTTAAAGCCCAAACCTAACAATAATACGAATCTCAAAAGGCAGTAACTCCAAGACAATAATGCAACAAACTGTCCTTGAATCTGACCTCTTCTGTGCTAACTCCTTAGTTCCTTCCCTCTCTGCAAAAGATTCATTCCTACTTTCCTTATATCTCTGGTAGAGTTAACATACTGCACCCACCACACCCTTTCACTTCAACCCAGGGTGTGCTCACTTTTGTTTTCCTCTAGGCAAACCACTCAGGACCTAAGTCTCAAGTTGCTAGATCCATTCTCCTCACTGACAGGAGACTCAATCTGCTTGCTACAGACTCAATCTGTAGCATCCCATGTACTCCGTGTCCTCAGCCAGGCCACATATTTCCCCAGACTAACAATATATTTACAGGGCCAAAATTTCTTCATTTTTTCATAACAAAACACACAATAGGATGTGCTGATGGCTCCCTCTATATTCTGGGTGTTTGCCATGTATGGCCCCCCATTTGGCATTCCCTAACCTCTTAGTTTTTCTCCACAATAGCTTCTCTGTCTTTTAACTCACCCTCCCTCAGATTTAGGATGCATTATAGCCATGGTAATCTTGCCAATGGCTCCACCTCCAGTTTGTCAACTGCAAACTCTCTGCCACAGTTAACAGCTTGTGCAGAAACAATCATGACTGTACCATCTCTATTAACTCTACATAGTGCTCTAAGATTATCAGGTCCATTAGTTTCCCTGTTGTTCACATTTCGGGCTTATGCTGACACAATGCAAATAAGGGCAAATGTACCAAAATACACCAGTATTCACAATTAGTTATTGTGTATATTATCAGAATTACTGAGTGGTCCAACCACTCCTTAATGATGTGCAGCCAGTCACCTTTTCATTTGATCTGTTGCCCGTACATTTCCTTGCCAAATTCAAGGGTTTTCCCAATTTAATTATGAAATTATTTACAAGTCACACTATATTCTAATCTAATATCAAATGAAAAATATCTCTTTTAAAACTCTATATTTTATTTTTCTGATATATAAACTAGACAGTTGTTCCTACGGTTAGATAACCTAACATCAAAGGGAATTTTTGTGTAATGCACAATGTAAACTACACTCTGTTAACATCTGTGAATAATATTGCAAAATAATCAAGCTAATGGGAATTAATCACTAAATTGTGGTTAATCTAATGCAAAGCATGTTGTATTACATTTGTTAGCAGCTTGGTTTACAGTTCATAAATGTAAAACCAACACAGTTCATCTTTTTTTAAAGAAATGAAGAACTGGGTTAATCAAACTATGATTACAACAGTAACACAACTAATGTTGTTTTCAAGGTCTCATAACAATCACTCTGTAAAGCTAGACGAATTCAGAATGGAAATAAGGCACAAACTTTTAACAGAGGGTAATTAACCATTGGAACAATTAACCAAGGGTCATGGTAGATTCTCCATCATTGACAATTTTTAAATGAAGACTGGATGTTTTGCTACTCTACAAATTATTTAGGGCAAGTTCTATGGCCTGTGTTGTGAAGGAGGTCAAACTAGATTATCACAATTTCTGGCCTTGGAATCCATAACCAATATCTGCAGCCTTGAAGGAATGAAGTTGAAAGCTATTACTGTCACACACAAGAAGAAAATAATTATTTCTACAATATGTATTAATTTTGTGCTCCTATTGTTCTAAGGGATAATACATAGGCCTAGATTATAACAGCCATAATTCTCTCGCTGCTACAGAGGGAAGTAATATGCTACTAGACTAGTAGTAGATTACTTCCCCCTTTGGGCTGGCTTTCCAGCACATTAATGGGTGGGAGTTGCAGAGCTAAGGCCATTCCCTACCCAACTGTGTGCAGAGGTTTCTCTCCTCATTGTGCAGTAACTTGCAATGTACGCCCTGCACAAAGGAGTAAGGTAGTGTGCCTGCCATGCCTCCTCCCTCCCTTACACCAGTAGGGTGTTCCAGCCTGGAGGTGGTAGAGTTACCTCTGCAAGCTTTACAATGGTGGAAATTACCTATTCATAGGGGGGAATTCTCCAATGCAAAGCTCCAGCCATTTTAAATTCACCTTGCATCATATAATCAGAGTTGAGTCCTACTGATTACAAAGAAGAGGAGTTTCTTCTATCCAAATCTTTATCAGTCTCCACTCCTATTCCATTTATATATTAAATCCCTGCATATATATTTATTTTATGTATTCATATGGCCCGATTACCAGAATATCTGAAAGCCTCACAATCTTCAATGTATTTATCCTCACAAAACCCCTGTGAAGTAGGGAAGTACATTTTACCAATGGGGAACTGATACACAAAGGGATTAAAAGTGACATTCCCCAAGAATTTGCCAGATATCTCTGGTGGATCAAGAAAATGAAGCCAACCACCTAACTATCCTTCCTCTTAAAATTTCCTCTATAAACATCACTATTTAAGAGAAACAATTGTCATTGGGGAAAAATTTCTTCTTTCTATATAATGTTTTATGATCAATAACCCCTTGAGGCTGAATATGAAAAACAGCTCTGAGTCAGTTTTCCAGTTTGAGTCATGTTCTTCAATGGTGAGATATTTGTCCATTTTTCTCACATTATAAGGCATTCCTTCCATCCAACATATTTTTTCCAAAATGATTCACTTTTACCATATTGGCACCGGAGGAAGAAACAGCTGGTGATGTCCAGGGAAATTATAGCACATGCCCACAGAGAGGGCAGCTGCTAGCAATGAGAAGAAAAGACTAAAGCTGTTCACTGCATATGTGCCAACAAAAATCCAGATATATGCTTCTGCCTAAACACATCTGGAAAATATCTACGTTGCATTAGTTTCAGCTCATAAGGATACTGCACTAGATATCCTACCAGAATCTTTTTGTAGGGAGTAGACATGTAAGATTTTTAAAATATGAACTTTTAAATAAATAACATTTATAGAAAACTATATAGGAGGGTTTTTTTTGGTTTGCAGTATTATACTTTAGGAGACTATATCTTAATATGACTTGGTTTCCAGAAGACATTGTCTTTTTGAATATACAGGCAGTGACATAATTGAATGTGATGCTCTGTCAATCTGTAAAAGAAAGATTTGTTTCTCTGAAAAATGTAGCTAAAAAGACCTTTAATTTCCTTCCTTTACAAGTTTTATATTTTTTCTTCTTTTATTTTTAAGTTTAAAAAATTCAAACAAAGGAAGGTGGGGGCATGTACAGATATGCCCTTTCAAATAGACAGATTTGAAGGAACTTGTTTGACATTACTCTATTGGTTATGTAGTTGTCTGCAATTAGTCTGTAGAACTAGCCACAGTTGTAAAGGAGTCATATAAATACTTATACTCCACATGCATATGCTATGTGTATATATCCAAAGTATACACAGCATAATAATATAAACAGATATGCTGCAAAAGAATTACTAGAAAGTGGACTTGGACTCATGCTAAACAGAAACAACTTTGATGGATGATGCACAACAGGCATAGTTTGAAGAGCATGTTCTGTTTCTTTCTCAGCTCCGTTTTACTGACTCATAATTTGCTGCTTTTCCTTTCAGTAGACATGCCAACATTTCCAGCAAACTTTTCATGCAAGAAAGGAACAAAGCTTTCATTTATTTCTGAAAAAGCAGCATACCCTATAACATAATTAAGTATGCTAAAGGAATATTTCAAATATACCACTTTTCATATGTACAAGTAATAAATGATAAACTGCCTGGTGCTAAATAGAGTTCGCTGGTACCAATAGGAACTTCAGTAGTTTCAGTCAAATAAATAAATATAATGGCCTGCCAATTTTCATACTTTTATCGGGTCATGTGATTTTCATGACATATTGTTACCATCAAAGCCCTGGGAAAAGCCTTTAATTTATGACACTTCCCTACTTTTCTACACCCCAATACTTCAGTTTTTTTCATATTTGCCATTAGATCCAGAAGCAGATCAGTCTTTCAGCTGTCAATGTGAGAGAAAAGAAAAGCAGAATTGGATAACTGAAAAAGCAGATAGCCATGATTTGTCAATAATCAAACATTTTGTATAAATTCCCTTTGATAACCAAAGATTTCTCAAACGCAGAAATAATAAAACGTTTAGGTCCTTAAAATTCAGGGGGTGTGGAGTAGTGGGAGAAGGGGTGGAGTGAGGGCTGGGCCTGAGGCTGAGCGGGGAGGGCTTGGGATCCACGAAAAATTTTAAACCAAAATGGGAGTCCTCATGTTGCTAAAGTTTGAGAACCACTGACATACAATACAAAATGGTGCCATAACCAAGCAATAAACATAAAAGGCACTAGATTAAAAGGGTCTGAATAATTCCCATTGGGAGTTCATCACATTTCTGGACCAGGTCCACTCTGTACAAATTTTAGTTAAGTAGTCAAATGACTAAAGAAGTCCCCATATTTAAAATATTATATTACCTCCATTGTATCTGTTGGTTATCAGTGCAATGAAATCAAGATGATGTCTAGGCATCCAAATTTCTTTTCTCCCCTGGCCCCAATTACCCTGCCAATCATTATCTAATATATGTATTAAATGAAAGAATAACCTTTAAATCGATACAAATATGTCCAGAAGAACAGTACTTCCCAAAAAAAAATTATTTGGTTTGCCTTAACCATTCCCGTCTTCTATGGCATAACTTATTAACAGTAGCAATGTGAGAAACAGAAAACAGCATTTCCTCTTACATTTACCGAAACCAACAGACTGTCTTTATTTATTCTCATATTAACACTTAATTTTTAAACTTAGACAGGATAACCCAGAAAGAACACAGGAATTACATAGACCAGTTACATTATAATAAACTGTAATCGGATTTCTTGAACATTCCGCTCCATTGTTATTTTACCTCACCCATACTGCACAACTGTTTTGGGGTGTTGCTGTACATTGTTCAACTGTTCTTCTGTTCAAGCTGCTCTTCTGTCATGGAAGTGGCTGCATTTCAGTGAAGGCTGAAGCAATTGCTAATTAGAGGTAGGTAGGTGTGTGTGTGCGTGTGTGTGTACTTATGCATGCACATATTTACCAAGACTGTAAATCATTTGGATTTTTCTGGACAAATGTTGTTATGTATACATGAATATTGTTAATTGTCAAGAAACGTGGTTGTCAGAAGAAACATGTGACATTTTTATTAAACATGACAGAGCTAGCTTCAAGTCCCAAAATGGCACTTAGTCAGATACTGGATTGTAGACATTAATTAGGCCTTTCAGAAATCTGGATACAGAAAATCCCTCTGTTGGTGGATGAACTGCAGGTATGCAAGCCAGGTGAACTCTCACAGAGCTAACTGAAAGGCCAGATGAATTAAAATTCAGTAAGTAATCCAGTATATGGTTAATGTCTGATCTATAGGTTGATAAATACCACGATCATGCCCAGATGGAAAAATCTCTCCCACTTAGCTGCATATGTGGCTCTAGTGGAATCCTTCCTGATGTTCAGAACAATTTTTCGCAAACATTTAACCAGAATTCATCCACACTGTGAGGTAATGAGATTAGGATGCAGACGCCTGTCCTGATTTTGAGACAGGAGATCCCCAACTAGGGGTAAAGTTAAAGGTGGTCTGATTGAAAGCTGGTGTAGATCTGTGAACTAGTACTGCATTAGCAAGGCTGGTTCCACTAAGATTAAATTGGTTTTGTCTGTTTTCATCTTCCTAGGTACTCTTGGGATGAGAGGAACTAGAGGAAACTCATATAGCAGAGGATTGGTCCACGGGAGGAGAAATGCATCTCTTAAGGAACCAGGACTGCAGCCCACCATGGAGCTAAACCTCTTGTATTTGTTGTTCAGGTTGGTAGTGAAGAGAAAGTTACACACCCTGTGCAGTAACTGAGGTTCTTTGAGATGTCCCCCCTTACTGGTGCTCCATATTACAAGTGCTTGTGTCCCTACACCCAGGATTGGAGATTTTCAGTAGCAGTGGCCGGTTGGGCCATATTTATGCCTCTCCCAGTCACACACTGTGCACAGTGGCTATATAGTGATGTACTGTCCAACCGCCCTCAATTTCTTCTCTACCGCAGAATCTATGTCTGAACTTCAAAGCAGAGGGGAGGTGGGCAGGTAGCGAAGCACCCGTAGGGACATGCATCTCAACTATTGCACAGGATGAGTAACCTTCACTTCTTCTTTGAATACTATCCCTATGGGTGCGCCACATTAGGTGACTGGGTGCACCTCTGGGAGAGAGAGCTGTGAGCTCGGTATGCAGCAGCGGTGACTCCGGGGTCTCAGAGACGAGCAGGTCTTTTGGGAATCTGTGGTACTGGCACCAGCGTCATTGGTACTGCTGGAAGCATTTGGTTGGTACCATGAGAGGCATGTGCATTGCTGCTGATGTTATCAGTGCTGATGGTGCTGGAATTACCCTGAGTTCTCCAGATTGTCTGCTAGGTGGTCTCATCGGTGCCAAGATACTCAGTACTGTATGTTTAATTGGTGCGATCGGTACCGCCTTTGGGGTTCTGGGCTTCTCTTTGCCACTATTGCTTGATGGTGCCATCTTATCCAATCCACTCCTCTTGGGGTCCTTGGACTTACTATCAGTGCCGGTCCCAGAGGAGTCATAAGTACTGAATCTTGTACCAGTCAGTGCAGAGGTTACTAACCTTGTTACAGACCTCTTTCTCTTAGATGGTTCCTTGGTGGGTGAACTTGGGGTCTGTTTCTTGGTATCTTTGCGTGAGGAGTCTGCTTACTTTCTCTTCATAGGCAGTGGAGAGTGCAGGGTGGCAGATGTCAGTGCCAACAGTGACCACTGTCCAGGAGGAATGCCAGGACCAGAGTCTCAGGCTGTCCGCAGTGAGCTTTTCATCATTAGTAGTTTAGCTTCAGTTCATGGGCTTTTTGGGTCCTTGCCTTCAGTTTGAGGCAATGTGTGCAGTTCTGTGGTATGTGCACCTCTCTCAATCAAAGAATGCATCGGGATACCTGTTGCTCAAGGGGATGGCCTCCCAGCAGGAGAAACACCATTTGAACCTGGGGGATTTGAGCATAACCCCATGCAGGGATAAGTTCCCTGAAGGGAAGAAGGTAGGGAATCACTACTCTAACCTAAGGGGTAACAAGGAAGAACAAAGCAATTTTTTTTTTAATAAAGAGAAAAAAGGGGACGGGGGGGAAGAGAAGGAGAACGGAAGCAATGACTAGCTAGCTAATTTTAACAGAAACACTATCACCATGAAAGGCACTAACGGAACTTCTCTAGGAAAGGCTCTGCTAGGGACTCTGTCTCAGGCCAAGGGAGGTTGAGAAAGAACTGAGGGCAGTTGGACCACACAGCGTTATTAGCTGCCACATACGCACGAGACTGGGGGAGAGGGGAGTGGGAGGGTGCATGTGTGGTGCAAGGCTACCGAAAATCTCCAATGCTAGGCACAGGGACACAAGCATACCTAATGTGGATCACCCATAGAGACATTACTCAAAGAAGAACAAGTTTATTTCTGGGTTTTCCTACTGATGGAAGATCCGGAGGATAATATTCTTTCTGATTGACCACTCTGACTACAAAATTCCTGCTGAGGAAATCTACCGTGGTGTTCCTCACTCCTGGAAGATGGAATGGTTTCAGGGAAACTTTGTTTCTGATGCAGATTTCACAGGTTGGCAGTCTCCTGACATAGCAGAGCTGGTCTTGCACCCCCCTGTCTATTGAAATAAAACATGGCAATGATGTTATCTATAAGGACTTTGCACCACCTCGTGCTTGATGTTAGACATAAATGTCTCACAGGCCCAATGAATTGCACGAATCTCCAGCACATTTTAATACACAGAGATTTCCTAGGTTGACCACAGAGCTTGTGCTCAACATTGTCCGAAGCCAGCCCCCTGGCCTTTGGTAGACACATTGGTAACCAGAGTCACAGTTAGCTCTGAAGACAGAAAAGGGACCCTCTTCTACATGTTGTGAGAGTCCAACCACCAGTTCAGGGACTGAAGCACTTGTTCAGGTACACAAACCAGCATGTTCAGAGGATGCCTGGTCAGACGACAGACTGAATGGAGCCAGGCGTGCAGACAGCCAAGGTGAAATCTGGAGTTACCTACATGCAAGAAGCCATGTGGCCCAGTAGTTGTAGACAGGAATGCACTGCTGTTATTGTGTTAGACTTTAGGCCTTCAGAGAAAGCAAGTATGTACTGAAACCCATTGACTGGAGATAGGCCATTGTAATTATGGCATCAAGATCTGCTCCTATGAACATAATATGCTGTGTCAGCTGTAACTGATTTGTCTAAATTCAGTTTTGGGCCCAGATGAGAGAATAGCGGTCTGATAATGAGGATGCTGCTGTGGATTTGGACATTTGAGGCTCTGTGCATGAGTCAGTTGCCCAGGTAAGGGAAAATTTGGACACCTCAGAGGCACGAGTGTGCCACTACCACCACCATGCATTTTGTAAAGATCCTTGCTGACAACAGACCAAACTGTCTGCACTGCGTACAGGTAGTGGATGTCTCCTGCTGTAAAGCAAAGGTACTTCCTCTGGCCAGGTAGATTGCCACATGGAAGGATGCATCCTGCAAATCAGGGGTGGCATACGAATCTCCACTTTCCAGGAAAATGATAGTGTAAGTGAAGGTAATCATCATGAACTTGATTTTCTTGATAAAGCAGTTCATCTTCCTGAGGCCTAAATGAACGTAAATCCCCAGACCTTTGGAGAATTAGGAAGTAACATCCTTTCCCTCTGTGATGGCAAGGAACGTCTGTCACTTCCAATTCCAGAAGAGACCATACTTCTTGAAGCAACATGATCTTGTGAGATCGGTCCCTGAAAAGGGAAGAGAGATGAACTGGATAATATCTCTCTCTTTCGTAGTTCTGAGCAATCATGTGTTCAATGTTGTTTCATTCAAAACACTGGAAAGAGTGACAGTTGTTGTCCAAAGGGTGGGAGGTGTTGAGATTGGTATGCTGCCCTTGAGGAGGCAGTGATGACGACTGCCCAGGAGGCTGTCAATGTCTGGTGAGAAGGGCCTGATTGAGACAAAGCCATTTGGCAATATCAAGAAGGCCGACATCGCCCTTTAGCAGAGCCCTGAAATCTCTGCTGGAAATGTAATTTGTAGAAGATTCGTCAAGATCTCAGAGTTGCTTGGGAGACTTTCAGGGTATGAATGGTGGCATCAGTCTTTTCAGAGAACAACTTAAATCCCTCAAAAGGCAAGTTCTTGATTCTATTTTGCAGCTCCTTTGGAATTGCAGATGCCTGCAGCCAAAAGAACATGTCACACCAATGGCAGTGGCCATCAATTGTGAAGCCATATCAACTGCATCAATAGCTGCCTGGAGGGATGTTTTTGCTGTGAGACAAGAGCCATAGACTGTTCCCTATACTCCTCTAGTAGTTTGTCTAAAAATTTTACAGCATTAGCTAAGTTAATAAAATTATATTTGGACAGGAAATCTGGATAGTTAGCCATCTTCATTTGCAGAGTAGCTGTACTGTGGATTAAGCTTTTCTGTCATACATATCCAGTCTCTTGAGCTCCTTTTCTTTAGGAGTGGCTTTGGGATGAAACTGGAGGACCACCAGGACCATCAGGAGTCAGGGAGTGGATGTATGAAAAAATAATCAAAGTCCTTTGGATTAAATTGGTAGCATCTGTCCAATCTCTTGCTGCAGGTGGTATAGAGGTTGGAGTCTGCCAAACCGTTTTCGATAGCTCCAGCAAGGATTCATTAATGGGAAAGGCAACCCTTCCTCGAGCAGGGATTTGTAAAATATTGAGGATACTGTGCAGATTTTCTTGAACAAGCTCCAACTATTCTCCTAAAGAAGTGGCCATGTTTCTCATTAGGTCCAGGAAGACCCTAAAGTCCTGTGGAGATTGAGGACTCAGTTTCATCTGGAGATGAGGAAGAAATGTGTGGATGGACATCCAGGGGTGCTCAATACGGTTCAAACCCATGAGAGGAGAAACTGTCAGGGTAGCCTGGTGAGAGGTTTCTTGGACTGGAAAAGGGGACCTCCTTCTGGTATTAGATTCTGATGGAAGTTTCAAAATCCCTTGGTATGGGCAACCACCAGTATGGCCATGCTGAGTACTGCACAATTTGAGTGCCCATGTGGAGGGCACCATTTTGGGGCTTCCTTGTAGGAAAACCATCCACAGTCCATAAAGCCTGCTTCTCTAGTTATGACGTGTACAAGGTGATCTGAAAGACTGGGGTGGTGACATGTGCTTCTCAGATTCAGTTTGAAAAGAAAATGTATTATTTCTCAGGAAGTGGAGGGGTCATTCCTGTTGGGTTCATGGAGCTCTTGATGTGGGAGACACCCTGGGGTCTGTATACCGCAGTATGGGATGAAGAGGTCTAAATGCTGATACAGTGCCAACAGGGTTGAAGCCAACAGCATCAATGACATTGAAGACTCCAGTGGTGCTGATCATGCTGGCAAAGCTGATCTCAGCAGAGTTGCTTGTGGTGCTAGCTGCATCAGGTATGTTGAAAACACTGTTGGTGCCAACCATGCCAGAAGTGTCTGCATTGACAGTGCCAGGTTCATTGACTGTACTAACAGGACCAACAGTGCCAAAGACCCTAGTGGTAAATACTACACCATTAGTAGTAGTGGAGAGTCTGGTAAAGGGAGACATATAAGAGCCCTTGCAGCCACGAAGGTTTGATGAGTCAAGGCACTGAGACAGGTAAGTCCTCTATTAGGCTTGGAAGGATAAGATCTTTATTTATAAATGTTGATAAACAACTGTAGATACACAAACCAATGAGAAAATATTTCCACCAATACAAAGTAATAAAAATGCTGCTTGGGAACTTATTAGAGCCTCACCTTAACATTTATAAAACATGTTGTGAGCCCAGCGTTAGTGGAGCTGGAGTAGGGGTAGCATTTTGATAGCTTTAACTTTTTTAATTTCAGTGCCTACTGTGTTTCAATAATTAATGTCTGACCTTCTCCCACCCCATAATTGCTCCCAACTGTGAAAATTTCAATAGATAAAAATAAAAAATGCTTAACAATAAACATCTATATTATCTGTCAAAATTATATAAAAAAATTCAGATTCTGCCAAGCCACCAATTCTCAGTGCTTGCACTGCTGCTGGAGCAGATGGTACTGAGATGGTCGGGATCATCTGTACATCCAGGGTCCAGTAAAGACAAAGGCACTGGACTTGATGGCTCCAGAGGAGCTGGAGTCAATGGTACTGCCTCTGACAGAGCCAGTGAGTGCTTGTATTTACAATGCCTTGAACTGGTACCGGAGGACTTACAGGAAGACTCACTCAGTGAAGACCGAGATTTTGAGCATTAACAGTTAACAAATTTTAGGTACGTAAACCCAAAGAAACACTAGACCACCAAATGTTTAATGACCAGAAATTATTCTGGGTGAATTTCAGAAATCATTATTTGATAATTGAAAATTACAAAATTATATTCCAAATCTTAGTTATAAAAATCAATGACTTTCTGTATGAAAAAAGAAAAAGAAGAGCTAAGTTAGGATAGGCCTGTATGCAGTGATTAAGACAGGATCCTTGGAAGTTCATCCTGCTTTGGAAGGGCCTCAAATAAAGCATTGAGTCAGTCCATAACAGATGGTAGATAATGTTTTCACCCCTCAGCTCACAGAGAGCCGTAGGAAGAAGATGCACCATAGGCCCAAGATACCTCTTTTGAAGCCATTAGGTCATAATTAGAGGACTAAAGGGAAAGGAAGAAAGGCAACAGCTGCACAAACCCCAAGCTGGTATACACTGCTCATTTAGCTAGCTTTCTGGTTAGTTAAAGGGAAATGGGGGCAACGTTTTAGTGGATCTGGATCCATTATAGACTTACATCCATTGCTGCCCATATATAATACTTCAAGGTCAAAATTTATATTTTTTAAAACATTCCTGTGAAAATGGTATAGAGTAAGGGAAGTTTTGCCACATCATTTACTATTTACATTATATAACAGTCAAAAACACCTACACTTGCTTGATAGGCTCCACCATGCTTACATTACTAAACGTAATATATGAGGATTTACTTGATAATAGTAATCAGTTTGACATAATATTTCACATGCTAATGGTAAACTACAAAAACTTTATGCACTGCAATTCAGCAAAATATGCGGAATGACTCCACTAACCAACCAAGGAGCATTTAGCACAAACATAACTAAAAACTTACCTTTTTTTTTTCTTTGTAGAGCCCCTGAAGACACACTAGCCAACACCTGCTGTGGTGCAATGCCCCTGTTTGTACCATGCAGTAAAATCACAGCTAACACATTACCTTATTGTAGCCTACAAAAAGTCTATAGGCGATTAGCTAAAGTTCCATTTTTTTTTGCTATATTGTCTGATCTCTGGTGGCTTTGTTTGTTTGAATTAATTTAGCACACTTTTTGAGTGTCAATTGCAGGTACTGTTCAACAACAGAAATGAATATATCCTCTCTCTCCTGGATGGAGAGAGAAACTAATGTAAGGAAACCCCAAAACATGTCTCCTGGGTTCAAACTGAACAAGTTTGGGACAAATAATCATTTTCCAAGACTGGACTGAATCAGTAAATTTGTACCCCAGTATTTCTCACACCTTAATTTATCTCTTTGAAACTCTGACACCACATGCCAGTGGGTCTGACAATCTTTCTGCTGGGCCTCACTGCAGAAGCTCCTGGAGACACCCCTTTCTTTGCACTTGAGTACTCGACAGATTCTTCTACACCTGCAAAATCTGAATAGTTCTGAGATTTCAAATATACATGGTGCACTCGAGGCACAAGAAATAGACAAGCCTTAGAGTACAGCAGATGGGTTCAGATCTCATTATAGTTTCAAAGATTGAGGTGGGGGAATTGTTAGGCTGCAATCTAATGCCTCAATCGAAACCTTGAAAGACCAGAACTGGTTAGCACACCTCTAAAGCTTACTTGAAATAAGGTTAGTAATTTTACTACAAAAATTTAATGAATTCACAATAACTCAGTATTTAAGACAAAGTTGACATAATGGATCAAATCTTAAAAATAATATACATAGGAAGTGAAAAACAAACTCCAACAATTTCCTCATTTCCTTCCCAATCCACTTAAAAAAAAAAAAAAAAAAAGAGTGGGATACTTTCTCCCCTAGACTGAAGCTCAATGGAATACAGATGTGTGAATAAAACAAATATACTGCCTACCTGAAAGTCACAGCTTGCATGAATTCATCAAGAAGGTCATTATAAGCTTGACCCCTGACTCTTTTGTGCCTCAGTCCAATATATAAGGGATCTTTTAGCAACTCCTGTTAAAGAAAGTATGAACTATTAATAAAACAAGTTACAGTTGTTTATAGTCTGATAAAAACAAGGAGAGAGAGAGAGAATGAACACAATACAGTGTTTGAATATTAATGGAATAAATGGGGTATATATCCATTTATCCATCAGCATATAAAGACTGAGGAACTGCAACAAAGAGATTAAAGAAATACTCAGTTGTATCATGTGGGCAATAGAATGAATCTGTGTCATTCCCAAGTGAAGAAGTAAAGGTTTAAGTCAGGTTTCACAACTTCTAGTACTGATGGAAATAAGTCAGGACCCTATTATAAACCACATTCTTTTTTTTAGTATCAGAGGGGTAGCTGTGTTAGTCTGGATCTGTAAAAAGCAACAGAGGGTCCTGTAGCACCTTTAAGACTAACAGAAGTATTGGGAGCATAAGCTTTCGTGGGTAAGAACCTCACTTCTTCAGATGCACTTCTTGTGAGGTTCTTACCCACGAAAGCTTATGCTCCCAATACTTCTGTTAGTCTTAAAGGTGCCACAGGACCCTCTGTTGATTCTTTTTTTTTAATACTTCTCTTAGTTTAAAGAATAGCAAGGAGGTACATAAAAAGGCAAATACTGGTTTTCCTCATAACATTTGCTTTTCATATGTCAAGGTTTCATACAGTGTTTTAGATTATAATGTAGGAGTACCAGCATGCACAGTATCCTTTCCACAGAGAGTAACCAAGTGCAGCCTTGCCCACTACTAAACTAAGCTAAAACTGTGGTTTTGGATTATTCTTGTTCAATGAACAGTGTATTTCAGAGGTAGCATATCACATTTTATGTTCTGGTAGCTATGTTGTCATTAAAAAAAAGACCAAACTACCAGTAACACAGACTTATATTTCCGTATTATTACAGATCTGTCACAGACTCTTGGCTCTTTAGTTTCTGTAAGAGGTATGATTTGTCTTGCTATGGCACTAGTCCATATAAACATGGTTTCAAGATGCTCATTCCCGTCATTTGGATTCCTGGTATAAACTGAGTTCAAACTGTTAGCCAGTCTGTGGCTGTGAGATCTGCCAGTAATTGCTTCTTTTTGATGCTTCTTCTGCTTTGGTTTTTAGATGAGCTAACACTAACTTTTTATGTTCACAAGTTCACTGCTCAGGAATTCTTATTTTAGGCAAAAAGTAGCAAAATGTCACGGTCAAAACTTTCTAGAAAGAAAAAACATGAGTCCTTATTTAGCTTTATAAAAAGAACTATGTTAAATCATTTCTCTTGCTATATGAAAAATGGCTTTAATATGCAAGAGAAATATTCAGTTACAAGAAGCATTTATTTCTTTAATAAACTTGGGTATAGGAAATGTACATACTTTTTAGATGTGAATCAAGATTTGGGTTTGGATAAATTATTTAGCCAATTTTTGACCAAAATTAATACATTTTGATGCAGCAAAATATTTTGTCATATCTATTCATGGCTAACTAATGAGGATGAGACTTTTGAGGAACACAGTACCTGCAACATAGCTAACTTGGCAAATTCTTTTCCTCTTTTTCTCATGTCAGTTTCATCTCAGACACTTGCACCCTACCCTGGTGTATCTGACTCCTTTTCTCATTCCCTTATCTCACTCTCAGTACTCCTCTGTTTGTTCTCTCCTGATCACCTTACTCTGGTCTTTCCTTTGGGGGTAACCTCCTTCACTTCATCAGCTTCAGCGTTTCTCCCTTGGGTGGTGGTGGGTGCCTGGAGTAAACTAATCTGACTCCAGAATATTTTTTTCTTCACTCTGGTTTTATATTTCCTTATTTACATGGTGGGCCTCAGGATGGACCCTAGAAGTTCTCTTAAGCAAAAACACTCCCCCCCCCCCCCGCCCCAAACTCATAATGCAAACAGAAATACTTTTCCCTGCCCCCTCTACAGGGTATTACCCTGTTATGTTGGCTCCTAGTCGCCAGCCCTTCCCCCAAACAGCTGTTACCTTCGTTTCTTTCCCTATAGGGAGGGGAGACAGCCTTTCCTTCCTCCTGCTGCTGCCACTACCCCTGCTGCAGCTTGTCTCCCATCTTTGTCCTCCTCTTTCCCATCAGAATAAGGGTTTTTAAATGTCTCTGGTAGCCCTTAACTGGCCTCAGGTGTCTCTAGTTAACCTATGGTAAACTTTTTTCAGCTCATAGGGAACAGAGTCTTCACCATTCTAGGTCTGATATATTTGCCTTCCACCACTCTCTTATATTTGTCAGGACTGACTTTGTCACACCTTCTTTTGCCTCCAATGGATCTATGAGAAGTTCCAGGATGTTCTTCCACTTTTTTTTACACACCAATATGAACACAATTGGGCTTAGGCTCATCCTGATCTGTTGTGGTCGTATTACAACCTGGGGCTTTCTGTTGAGAATGCTTTCATGCTGGGCTCTGTGGGATTACCTGATCACAGCATCTGTTTTTGTGGGTTATTGAGAGACTAATTTCAAATGCCTTTCTGAAATGTTGATGGAAACTGAATTAGTTGGGGCTAGCTGAAGCTATGTTGCACTGAAGTTGTGTAAAGGTCAGTCGGGTACCAGTTAAAAAAAATTATCATTACATTCAAAGGAAGCTCTTTTATTGTTTGATAAAAGTTCAGCAGTTGAATGGCAGCCTCAAGGATCAAGAGGATGAGGAAATTATACAAGTTACACAGAATTTAAGCTACTTTGCTCAGTGCAGAAGGGAACAAATTAGTCATTGAACTAATCTTACCACCTGCTTTCCATCCTCATTCTCCTTGACTTTACAGCAGCTTTTGACACTGTCAACCACACCCTACATCCTGAATCTCTGTTCTCCACTGGCATTCATATCTCTGTCTTATGACTCTCCTTCTACCTGTCTTATTGCTCCTTCAGTATGTTGTTTGGAGGGTTGTTGCTGGCCCCCTCTCCACTTTTCAGTGGGTATTGCCCTAGGCTCCATCTTTGGACCCCTTTTTCCGCTTTCTACACTCTCTCTCTAGGTACTCAACTTCAGAATTAGCTGTGACTCCTGTCTTTATGCTGATGACTCAAATCTCTCTCTCCATTGACAAGCTGTCTTCCTCAGTCCAATCCAGCATTTCGGTCTGTCTTTCTGGTACCTGTTTTTGTGGATGTCAAGTCAACATCACAAATTCAGTATGGCCAAAACTGAGTTCTTGATCTTTTCTGTCAAAGCCCTTCCTTCTCCCACTTTTCTCTATCACTTTGGACTACACTACCACCCTTCCCAGTGATCCAAGCCTATAATTTGGGTGCCATTTTTAACTCAGCCTTCTCTAGACCCACACATTCAGACAATGTCTAAATCTTGTTGCTTCTTCTTACACAGTTCTAAGATAAGGACTTTCCTCTGTTTACACAGCTAAAACTCTCATCCAAGTCTGCAACATTTTGTGTCTTGACTGTGGCAAGACCTTCTTTCTGGCCTTAACTACTGCAACCTTCCTCCTTTCAAGTCCATTTAAAATGCTGCTGCCAAGATCATCTTCCTAGTTCATCACTCTAACCACATCAATCCCCTTATTTCAATCCATTCACTAGCTCCCTCTTTGCCTTTGCATCAAACAAGTTTATTGTTTTTATTTTTTAAGGCCCGTCACAGCTTATCTAGTCCCATCCTATCTACCAAATTTAGTAACTTATGATACCAGCCTCCACCTTAATTCTGCCAACATTCCCAGCCCTTACCACCTGTTACAAGATTGTTCTCTCTCCCTCTATAAATAGTTAATAGATAAAGTGCCCACAGATGGTGCTCAAGAATATTCAGTATAGTTCCTTGGTTCTGTAGGACCGATAAAACTTGTTGCTGTTATTGTAAATGGCTTCTTGTGTACAGCTCTTTACATGGAACCACTTTACATGGAACTCTTACCATTACCTGCAAGTCTTCTTCTCCCTAAAAGCTTTTTCCAACTCCACCCCTTATGCATAGAAAAAACTCTCAGACATAAGCCATACAGCTACTACTTTATTCTCCTTCAAATCATTCCTGTAGACTAACTCTGTTGTGTTACCTAAAGAACACACCCTGCTGATCACAGCTAGGCAGGTGATGAGCTGTGACTGTTCTCCCTCAATCTTACTAATGTTTCCATACTTCACCTTACCTCTAGCCTAATTAAAAAACAAAACACAAAGAAATAAAACCCAAACAATAAGTCATGTAACTAACAAGGCTGCATTAATTCTTCACCACACTCATTTGCTTGTATTATAACCCCATCCCCTGACTTTTATCTATTTTATCTCTCAAGACTGTAAAAGACCCCCCTCTCTCCAGGAAAAGGATTTTCTCATATTTATGTTTGTACAGCCCAACAGAGCCCTAATCTTGATTGAAGTCTTTGGGCATGATCATAATAGAAACATTTTTTTACTATCAATAATAACAACAACATATTGTGAATAAAAGCTTTTAAGTATGAATTGAGATCTACAATCTCAAAACGATTTTGATAGCTAGATTGATGACAGTTTACCAGAAAAATCAGATCGCATTGCCAGCATATTAAGTGATGGCTTAATTTAATATAATTGATGTGACTTCTCATTTAAGAGTAATCTCTAGGAAAAACAACACCACAGATTCAAAAACAAGGAATTGCATGATTAGGTTTGGAAGGATTAATTTTTTATTAGTAAATGTCAGTAAACAGAAATTTCACTATACACACACAAACTGCCAAAAAATTTCCATCAATAATTATTATTATAATAACTGAAATGTACAGATAGGTAAAGTAAAAAAAATGCTGCTTGAGAAAGTTTGGTTTTAAGGGTATTTGCTTTATATATTTTGACATGTGATGTTGACAATTTGTGTTTTAATGTTTATAAAAGCTTTAACTTTTTGAAGTTCAAGGTTTACTGTCATTAAATAATTTTCTGATCCCCGTGTTGCCTATTCTTTCCTGGGTGTCTGGCTGGTGATTCTTGCCCACATGCTCAGGGTTTAGCTGATCACTATATTTGGGGTCGGGAAGGAATTTTCCTCCAGGGCAGATTGGCAGAAGCCCTGGGGTTTTTCGCCTTCCTCTGCAGTGTGGGGCACAGGTCACTTGCTGGAGGATTCTCTGCACCTTCAAGTCTTTAAACCACAAGTTGAAGACTTCAATAGCTCAGACATAGGTCAGGGGGTTGTTACAGGAGTGGGTGGGTGAGATTCTATGGCCTGCGTTGTGCAGGTCAGACTAGACGATCAGACTAGACGATCATGTCTATGAGTCTATCCCCCAATAATTTCCTAAAACCGTATAAATGTAAATGGATAAATGTTGAAAAAAATACTTAAAAATAAACAATCGTACACGTCAAAATTATAAAAAACTGAACTCTGACAAGCCTATGTATGATGTATCTTAACAAGCTCATAATTTATAAACATTACACCAGTGACAAAAATGAACACTGCATATGCAGAATAAAGACAACATAACACTGTTAATATCTAGGTTTATAAAAACTGAACAGGAAAATAATTTCTCCATATTACATCAAATAGCAATAAACCATACCTATTTGTCAGACTAGCTTAGATAACCCCAAATGGTTAAGTATCAGAGGGGTAGCTGTGTTAGTCTGGATCTGTAAAAAGCAACAGAGAGTCCTGTGGCACCTTTAAGACTAACAGATGTATTGGAGCATAAACTTTCGTGGGTGAATGCCCACTTCGTTGGATGCATGTAATGGAAATTTCCAGGGGCAGGTATAAATATGCTGTCAAGAATCAAGTTTCTTCATGAGGTTGATAGATTTCCATTCCATACGGCTAAATGCAGTGCCTTGCTGCCATCATGTGCCAGCAATGCCCCTCTGCCATGTACATTGGTCAAACTGGACAGTCACTACGTAAAAGGATAAATGGACACAAGTCAGATATCAGGAATGGCAATATACAAAAACCTGTAGGAGAACACTTCAACCTCCCTGGCCACACAATAGCAGATGTAAAGGTAGCCATCTTACAGCAAAAAAGCTTCAGGACCAGACTCCAAAGAGAACAAATTTGACACCATCAGATCAGGATTAAACAAAGACTGTGAATGGCTATCCAACTACAGAAGCAGTTTCTCCTTCCTTGGTGTTCACACCTCAACTGCTAGCAGAGGACCTCACCCTCCCTGATTGAACTAACCTCATTATCTCCAGACTGATTCTTGCCTGTATATTTATACCTGCCCCTGGAAATTTTCATTACATGCATCCGACAAAGTGGGCATTCACCCACGAAAGCTTATGCTCCAATATATCTGTTAGTCTTAAAGGTCCTCCAAATGGTTAGTTTGTAATAGAACCAGAAACAATGGGTTTAAACTGCAGCAAGGGAGGTCTAGGTTGGACATTAGGAAAAAGTTCCTAACTGTCAGGGTGGTTAAACACTGGAACAAATTGCCTAGGGAGGTTGTGGAATCTCCGTCTCTGGAGATATTTAAGAGTAGGTTAGATAAATGTCTATCAGGGATGGTCTAGACAGTATTTGGTCCTGCCATGCGGGCAGGGGACTGGACTCGATGACCTCTCGAGGTCCCTTCCAGTCCTATAATCTATGAATCTATAATTCTAGTGGTGCTCAGAGTCAGTTTTAAGTATATGCTGCTATTTCCATTATAATCAATGTTTCCAGTATTTTACCTATAGACATTCAATTAAACTGAGAATGTGGCTCTTCAATTCATGCGTTTTCAGATTTAATTAGCTATTAAGCATTGATTAAATGAACTTCTAACTACTGTGCACAATTATTTACAGAGGAGATTTTTCCTACTTACTATACAGTCAACATACTTTATTTGAAAAACTTGTCATTTGCCTTAAATAACTTTATCTCAATATTTGCAGTATTCCAGGAGCATGTTTAACTGCTTTGTTCAACTGAAGCCTATGTAAATTTGCTGCAGAATGCTGCACAGTATTTTTAAAGTTGTGTAGGAAGTGCTCTGCCTTTGCCACATTCCATTAAGACCACTGCTGCTTTTTTTTATTTTATTTTTTTAAAGAGCAGAAATATTCACTGAAGACTATGATATTTTTATAATCATGATATGCACAAGACACAATATATAGAATTCACGCTATGGACTCAACCATGGCTTTGCAACGAGCTTAACGCAAGGGACAGAGTGTTTTTGCACTGTGCCTGTAGCAGTCTGGAAGAGTGTCTTCCTATCAGTCCCTCTGCTGCTCCCAGGAGGGGAAAACTGTGCCAAGCCTATAGCCACTAGTTCCCTGGCTTGTAAATGCAGCTACACTGACATGCGGTAGGTGACGAAGCTTTGGTTCCACCCGTTCTCAACCCTCCAATTAACCTGCATGATAGGGGGGTCATAGTGGCTCTCCAGATTGTGTTTCCTCTCCCAGGTTAATAGCCGTGTGCCTCCTTACAGCCCTGCACCACCACGTCTGCCAGGCCACAACGTGGCCCTATATAGTTAGTCAGCATGTATAGTTTATCCCCTTTCAAATTTCAGTAACTCATATGCTTCATCCTCCCCCACCACCAGCATGCATTATGATTGGTAATTTTTAAGATATCTACTGAAGGAAAATACTTTTTTCCAAAAGCAGTTGTTTGTTCTATCCAGAGCTCTGCAAAAAAGTTTATTTTTTCATGTCTCTAATTTTAAAATTGTCAAACCAAGTTAAATGAAGTGTTTCAAAATATTTCATAGCCAGATTGAGACAATTTGCCAGGTATTCAGATTGAAGCCAACTTTTGCTGAACTATAAATCCATGAAAATCAAGATATACAGCATAAATGCTGACAAATCCTTAATTGTGTAGTTAAGCTTTAGTGCAGCCTTCAGACACTGTTTTCAAGTTCCCTTTGCTCCCTCACCACCACTATATCTGGTACACTTGCTGGTATCCACAGACGAATAACTAATATAAGGGAATCAACAAATAGTGTCAGCCTAATCATGCTTGTATGATCACAACACACACACACACACACACACACACACCTTTGCAGAATGTTAATGAGGCACCCTTAAAAATGTAATTAACTTTATGTCCACAGGGCTCTTTAGGGTTTTCAGTTTGGGTAGAGTCTTATAAGCATAGGCAGTTAATTCAGCAATACTTTTTGGTTGAAAGCCTGTACAACTTTTCTGAGAGCTTGAAATTCTTTTACAGCTCAGTGCATACTTCTTCACAAAAGTGTTACAGTTCAGCAAGGAACAACCAAAAAGTTCCTTTAAAGTCCTGTTTGGAGTAATGTATGGTGAAACACAGATAGGAGAGAAAATAATTAAGCATTCAACAACTGAAAAGAACAGTGGTCATTTCTAAGCCGTGAATGGCAAACTATTGTGCAACTTCTCTTTTTCAAAAAGGCACTGAAGAATAAATAAGCTGCTTAAGCACATTATCCTGTTATTCAGGTCACAACAGTGCAAACTAGATCAGAGGGGTTTTTTTTAAACTGTTCACACATTTTGAGAGATTAGCATATTTACCACTGACTATTTCATGGCTTTCAAAGCCGATTACTGAAAAGAAAATTCTATACTATAATCAAACATGTCAAGCCATGATTACTGGATCCTTTTCCTCAAGTGAACAAAAGAAACTTGAACAACAGACTTCTTGTAGAATTTAAACCTTTTTAATGTTCTTCTGGAGATTTAATCTCCTTCAAACTATAATTCACCTTTCTCTGGTTAACAGATTTGTTGTGTATGTTAAATAATATTTAATGAAAACTTCAAACTTTATCCTTGTAAACGTTTTCCCCCAAAAGGGCTTAATTGAGATTCTTTCACTTGAAAGATCACATAGATCTACTTAGAATTAGCTGTGTAAAACAACAAAGAGTTCTTTGAAGCACCACCTGAACATATTAAAACTGTAATGATCTCTGAGGTTGTTTAAAAAAAAAAAGGCAACTCATTTATATTACTTGTGCACACAGAGCTAAGAGATCAGCAAGTCATCAAGGTTCAAGAAAGGCCTGAGCTGTACACCTGGCTCCAATTTAGATTCAGGAGCCAAGCCAATGACACAGTAGATTACACAATTGGTGTATTTCATCATCAGGGAATGAACATGCTGAAATACCATCTCTATCTATGAACAATATATGAATTCTGGTTGATTTTATTAAATTGCTGTGTTATTGAATGCCTCAATATATGTGTAATCCACCATTTCTGTGCCATGCATCTCCCAGACCAAGAACAATAGACAGTTGTTAAATCTTGATGGTCATCCATTCAAGTGGGAGCATCTTAGGACAATAGGCTGGCTGAAGTTAGGAGAACCAGTTTTCTCCAGCTTTTGTGCAAAGGGCTGGGGTTTGAAGGAGTAGAATTTTTCCAAAAGCAACAAAGAGATCAGATGTTAGCACTGGGTTTTAAAAACCAGAGCCTGAGAGACTTGGGGGGGGTGGGGGGGAAGGCGGGAAGAGAAGTCAGAGGAAGGACTCACAGGAGGAACAAAGACACAAGCTTTTGGAAGGAGAGGGTACATTTCTGATGGCGAGAACAGCCAAAGTCCAAGGAAGCTGGCTAGAGAAGAGAGAGGACAGACTCCATGACTGGGAAGAAAAGCCTGACCTGGAGAAGGGGAGTCCCAGAATGGGGAGCTGGAGCCCAAAAAGATACAGTCCCGGTTCTGAAGAACACTCCAGAATGGTGAGGAAAGTGAGGCAGGGAATGGCATATGGACCTCTTATTGTTTTTGTCTGGATCTGTATATTTCTTGCAGTACCTAAAGTAAAGAGTGACTGATTTTGAAAGCTTTGTAAAGCCCTGTGTTAAGTCCTTCAACTATCACATGTCCCTGAAAAAGTAAACTGAACACCAAAGTAAACATAAAGTTGATGTTCTGGGAAAAGTTTGCTCAGAAGTCTGGGGGAGCTGGCACTAGTCACGGGGCCTAAGGAGTTGGACCATGGGGTCTCAACACTCAGAAGGGAATGTGAGACAAAAGATCTGCACCTCAAGAATGTGCCTAGAGACCTAAAGCCAGAGGCAGTGCCTGGACTCTGCTCAGTCTCAGGCAGTGAAGAGAACACAGGTCCAAGATATGGGGACCCAAACACAGTAGCCTGGTGAGTGTCCAGCTCAACCAGGGCCATCTGTACTCAAAATTGGTATTGAAATATATCTTTGGAACAGATACTTTCATTTTAAGCAAACAGCCTCCCTGGAAAATCAGAGGCATAGGACCCACTCCTACAACATATTGAGCATCTCCACTCATACTGAACTCAGAGGAGAGTTCTCAGAATTAGTGCTGAGTGAATAACTGATTTTTTCATTCAGTGGCCAAACCAAAAACCGAAACTGACATTTTTCTCACCAAAATAAAAACAAAATAAAATTGTTCAGGTTGAACCAACATTTTCAAAACAAAATGGTTCATTTTGAAATGAAATGTCAAAATGGCTCATTTTGATAATGTCAAATCAAACCATTTTAACTTTTTCTAATTTCCCCAAACCACCAAAACTATTCACCAAATTTTACCTGAATTTGTAAATAGTTTTGGTCTCCCTGAAACTTCATTTTTTGGTGAATTTATTATTCTCCAAAAAATTTGTTTTGACCAGCTCTAGTCAGAATCCCTTAGGAGTTATTCAGCATTGCAGATTGCACCCTTAGGCCATATCTACTGTACAACCACTATAGCAGCATAGCTATGACACTTCAGCTATAGCACAGTAGTGCTGCAGTGTAGATGCTACTTACATCGATGAAAGCAATTTTCTATCAATGTATTTAATTCATCTCTCTGAGAGGCATTAGCTATGTCAAAGAAGAATTCTTCCATTAACCTAGCCACATCTACACCAGAGGTTAGGTCAACCCAACTATGGCACTCAGGGCATGAAATGTGTCATAGATCTGAACAATGTAGCTAGAGCAATCTAATTTTTAAGTGTAGACCAGATCTTAGAGAAGGCATTAGAAAAATGATGGGTATGCTGCAGCTCAAAGGAGTATAGCACTTTAACTGGAAAAAAATCCTCTTTCTATAATCTCAGTTTCTTGATTCTTTATTTCTGAAATAAATTGTTTTCAAGAACAAAAACGGGTGTTTAGAATACACAGGGCACCTGATCATCCTGAAATACAAGGAGTCATGCTCTCCAGTATTTCAAATATTTAAATTTTTAGTGATTATGCAATACAAGTTTATTTTGTACAGTGCATCACAAACAAACTACCACACAGTATTTTACAGATTTAAAGAGACTGTCAAAATAAAAATCAAATTTTCACCGTTAGTAGAGATAGGGTAGAAATTAGAACTGGTCAGAAAACAGGAAATTCCAATATTTTGAAGTTTGTTTTTCTTCTGAATTGCAACAAAATGCTGAAATTCCAAAATACACTGTAGATTGAAAATCTACAATTTTGATGCAGAATTATTTAAATGTTTTGATGTTAAAACATTTCATTTCAATAACATTGAAACATAATATCATAAAATATTAAATAGAGATTATATATAATAAACATTTTAATATAAAAGTCTAAATGAATCAAAATCATAGTCTAAATGAAACATTTTAACCTTATCAAAACAAAACAAGAAAATATAAATGATTTATTTTGATTTTTTTCTTTCAGAATTTTGTTGAAACAGACATGCTCCTGCAGAGCATTTTTTTAATGAAACTGCACATTGTGATGGAAAACAGTTCCATCAAAAAATGTTCAACTGCATTTCAAATGCAGCTAATTTCTTTTTTAATGTTAGCGGCAAGACTCTGCATTGCACATTACTGGAAAAATTTCATTTCTATGGAATTGTGGCATAGTAAAATATGGACTCTCCTTCTGTTGGAAAAGCTTTCACACCAAGTGCATGTACAAGAGAAGGGCCAAAAAGAACTTTGGTCACCCTTTTTAATATAGTCAGAGGAGGAGAAATCCCCAGCCAGTAAGCCAGAATCTTTAGTCAGATTCTTTGAATATTAACCTGATCCTGAATAACTAATAAGTAACATGCAATATAGTTGCATTCATATTTAATGTAACTTTGTCTTAATAAAAAGTTTAATTTTTTTTTCTGAGTAGCTCTAGTAGAAAGAGAAGGATGGATCCAAACCCCCCAAACTTGGAGGAAATATAAATTTGAATCCAGATTTACTTCTTGGCTTATAACCATCCCTTGTTACTAGTAATGTAAGAGTCTTATAAAATGAAATAATGTTTGCAAATGTAATTTATATTTTTCCATTTATGCTGTTTGATTCATTATATACTTTACTGGGCAGTTAAGTTCTATTGGTAAGGTTAATTTTCTACCTACATTCATTTTACTTTCTGTTTCACAGCCATTAATCTGTTGTATATCAATTTTCTGCCCTTTATGAACTGTTAACAATGGTAAAATGTTTTCATTTAGATCAGTCAAATGTATAAAACCAGCTCAATTCATGTTAGGGTCTGAAAACTCCCCTCTTTTTAAAGTTTCAGAGTAACAGCCGTGTTAGTCTGTATCCGCAAAAAGAAGAACAGGAGTACTTGTGGCACCTTAGAGACTAACAAATTTATTAGAGCATAAGCTTTCGTGGACTACAGCCCACTTCTTCGGATGCAAACTTTTTAAACAAACTTATTTTGCGGCCTAATCTTCTTAAACAAAGCAGCAGATGCTATACATTTCAGAAAAACTGTGGTGTATATCATTATAGCCAATCTATTTTTTTTAAGGGTTCCTACAAGTAGGCTTCCAAATCCATATTTGGAGACCTAAATAAGTTGCCTGATTTTCAGAAGTGCTGAGAACCTTTCAAATATCATTGTTTTCAGTTTCAATTAGGGGGGCTCAGAACTTATGAAAATCAGTCCCTACATAACCAGGGGGCAAGAGAATTTAAGAAGCTGTTTTATCATAAAACATTTTTTTGGGGGGGGGGGGAAATCTTATGCTAATTTATGAAATTTGTCTTTTCTGAAGTTTTTTCTTTGAAGCATGTCAGCTAGCTGTGTCATACATTTCCTAGCCTAGGAGGGGACCACGGACTGGAGCGAAGGGTAAGCCTTTACCACCACATCTCCACACTGCATAAGGGATCCCAACACCAGCAGGAAACATCAGCTTTGGAGGATCATTACTCTTCATTCAACCTGCTGAACAGGCAGGTCCTGCTGTGGGAAGGTTGGTCTCTCTTCACTTCTCCCTGCCAGACAAGGGAACAAATGTGCAAGGACTTTCCAGCTTTCTGCAGGGGACCTCCAAGTGGAATAGAGTAACACTGTACTCCCAAAAATGGGAAGTCATGTAATCCATGCCTTCTGTGACAATAAAATTGTTCTAGACGTACGAAAAGGAAGGAATATAAATTTTAAGATGAGACTCAAAAGGGATGGATGTTTAGCCAATGTACTAATAGTAAAATTACCAACCCAAAGTAGCTGCTGAGATATATTACTGGCATATGAGGGAGGGGCAAGGGGACAGAACTTGTAGTATACTAACCATTTTTCCATCTGTGACTTTGAAAGCACCATTGTAACCTATGCCAACATGGGCAAAATTCTAGGCCTGTGTTATGCAGGAGCTCAGACTAAATGATCATAACCCCTTCTAGCCATAAAAATCTATGAATATATAACATTTATTAAAATAAAATTATGCTTGAAGTGAAAATGATTTCCACAGAAAGAGACAAAACACTGAATAATGTAATATATTTTTATTTTGCATGGTTAAAATAGTGTTTCAAAACAAATCTACAGTAAATAGTTTGACATTTGACAAAACATTGATACAAATAAAAAGGGGGGTGTGACTGATGGAGGGAAATAATTATGTAAATCAAAAATAATTTTCTATCTTATTTTTTCATGTCTACATATGTGTAGTCACCCCCAACTAGTGTTTTGAACAACTCAACCAGATCTCAGATGGACTCTTTTCAAAGCCAGACTTGATTTGTCCAACTATGCTTGTTCTCTCCTTTTATAATGCAGCTTATCTTTTAATCAGTTTGACCTTTAAGCCTCTTGTTTGCCTTCTGCTCACTAATTTCTTAATCTAAAGAGAAACTAAAGGTTATAGCTCTCACTAGACAAACTCTCCCCCTGACCTCCTCATTTCCGCTCATTCACTTTTTTCCCCCTATACTTTTAATTTTCATTCTCTAGCCCTCTCTTTGGTTAATACTACTGCATCTAATCCTTCTGTATCCTTTCCCCATCCATACAGATTAATTCACATGTGCAATCTTCTTAGGGTTACCATACGTCCGGATTTTCCCGGACATGTCCGGCTTTTGGGGGCTCAAATCCCCGTCCGGGGGGAAATCCCCAAAAGCCGGGCATGTCCGGGAAAATTGGGAGGGAGGGAGGGCTCGGCCGGGGCCTCTTTGGCCGGGGCCGGTGCGGGGCCGGGCCGGGGGCATGGTGCCGGGCCGGGAGCCGGGCCGGGCGCGCGGTGCCGGGCCGGGGTCAC
>NC_048300.1:140643784-140728264 GCF_013100865.1 Trachemys scripta elegans | reverse complement strand
TATATTGACCTGTGCCACTTGTTCCCACTGCTACCCTCAAGGAAAGAGCTGGGAAAGCAGCTGAGCTTTGAACCATGTTCTAAAATTCAACAGATTCTGATATCAGACTAATGGGGAAAGGGACCAGACATGAGAGCCCTTAACTGAAACATAACTGCCAAGAGGTATTCAGACATGGAGAAATGCTGGTAATAAGATATATTGTTCACAAGGCCTTGTCAATACCTTACAGAATTGACTTAGGGGTGAGTACCATAAATAGGGTTACCAGGTGTCCAGTTTTCGACCAGAACACCCGGTCGAAAAGGGACCCTGGAGGCTCCGGTCAGCACCGCTGACAGGGCCATTAAAAGTCTGGTTGGCAGCACAGCGGGGCTAAGGCAGGCTCCCTACCTGGCTCTGCACGGCTCCCTAGAAGTAGCAACATGTCCCTTGGCTCTTAGGTGGAGGCACAACCAGGGGGCCTCCACATGCTGCCCCCACCTCGAGCACTGGCTCCTCAGCTCCCATTGGCCATGAACCACGGCCAATGGGATCTGTGAGGGCAGCGCCTGCAGACAGGGGCAGTGCGCAGAGTCACCTTGCTGCCCTTGCACCTAGGAGCCAAGGGACATGTCACAACTTTCAGGATGCTGCCCGAGGTAAGCGCTGCCCAGAGCCTGCACCCCTCATCTCCTCCCAGGCCCCAACCTTCTGCCACAGCCCTGAGCCCCCTCACGCACCCAAACTCCCTCCCAGAGCAAGTGAGTGAGGATGGGGGAGTGTAAGCAACAGAGGGAGGGGGGGATGGAGCCTCGGGGAAGGGATGGGACAGGGGCAGAGATGCAGGGAAGAGGGCAAGGCAAGGGTAGGGTTACCATATTTTGTGCCTCCAAATGGAGGACACTCCACAGGGCCCCGGCCCCGCCCCCCCCGCCCCAACTCCGCCCCCTCCCCCCCTCCCCAACTCCCCCCCTCCCCAAAGTCTCCGCCCCCTCCCCTGCTTCCCGCGAACATTTAATTCGCGGGAAGCCTGAAGCAGGTAAGGGGGGGTGTGGGGGGAGGAGGCGCGGCCCAGGCTGGGTCGGCTCGGGCCCTGGGGTGCCGGCCCCGGCCGACCACCCCCGGCCCGCCCAGCACTGCCGGCCCCCGGCGGCCCGGCGCAGCCCCCGGATCCCGGCCCCGCGGCCCAGCGCACCCCCCGGCCCAGCGCACCCCGTGACCCCGGCCCGGCTCCCGGCCCCGCGCACCCACCGGCTCCCGGCCCCTAGGGTTACCATATTTCCACAAGCAAAAAAGAGGACATGGGGGGGGGGAGGAGCCCTGCTCTAGCCCCACCCCTGCCCCGCCCCCATCCACTCCCTCCCACTTCCCCCCCCCTTATCCCCCCCCTCAGAAGCCCCCCCCCACTCCTTGTCCCCTGACTGCCCCTTCCCGGGACCCATGCCACTAACTGCCCCCTAGGACCCTGTTGGGGTTACTAGGCCTGCCTGAGCCAAAGTTCTTCCATGTTTAAACTCTGTCCTTCCATGTTTAACTCTGATCGACCTCAACAACCAAGGACAGGAATTGGAATGTGTAAATAGCCAGTTAGCAATTACGACCTTGTTCATACCAGGTACCAAACAATAAGGATGAGGTTTGCATGTTTCTAGCTGGGAAAGGGGTAATAAACTAAGGGTAAACAGAACCAAATAACAGTTTAGGGAGAAGTTACTAACAAGCTAGATTTATAGCCCTAGAATGATTTAATTGCTTAAATGTATAAACATGCCTTCGGTAGAGAGGGGAGGGGGAGTAGAGGGGGAGTAGTAGGGAGGGGGAGAGAGGGGGGGCTTAGTTGTAAAATGTATAAAGAAGAGAGAAACTGTTTTTGCTGGTGTGCTTGATTTGAGATTTGCCTGTCTCCTTGCACCACTTTGAGATCTCAAATAAACTTTGATTGTTTCTCCACCCCGGTATGTTTATTGACGCGAAGCACTCCGGGCAACGAACCCCACTGTTGCTGTCCTCGGGCCCCTGTGCCGGCAACAACCCCACCCCCTACCTAAGCCGCCCTGCTTCTTGTCCCGACTGCCCCCTCCTGAGAACCCCCTACGACCCTACCTGTCCCCTGACTGCCCTGACCCTTATCTACACCCCTGCCCCCAGACAGATCCCCGGGGACTCCCATGCCCTATCCAACTGCTCCACGCCCCTTGACAGGACCCCCAGAACTCCTGACCCATCCAACCCCCTCTGCTACCTGCCTGCCTCAACCCCTCTCCACACCCCTGCCCTCCTGACACCCCCCCCAGAACCCCAGACCCATCTAACCCCCCCTGTTCCCTGTCCCTGACTGTCCCAACCCCTCTCCACACCCCTGCTGCCCTGATAGCCCCCCCCAGAACCCCAGAGCCATCTAACCCCCCCGCTCCCTGTCCCTGACTGTCCCAACCCCTCTCCAAACCCCTGCCCCCGACAGCCCCCCCCCCCACAAATTCCCGACCCATCCAACCCCTCCTCCCTGTCCTCTGACCAGGGCCGGCTTTAAAGAGCCCAAGAATCGGGCTGCACTCCGGCCGGAGCTCCGGCTGGGATTGCGGGGCGTGGGGCCGGGCCGGAGGTGCTCGGCCGGGGCTGGGCCGGCGCTGCTGGGGCCCGGGCCGGGCCGGGCTGGGGGTGCTCGGCCGGCGCCGGGCTGGCGCGCTCGCCCGGAACCGGGGTCGCTGCCCTGGGGCTGGAACCGGGGCTGGAACCGCTGGGGCCGAGCTGGGCTGGGGCCACCGGGCACTGCTCGGCCCGGGCCACGCCTCCCCAGAGCTCTCCTCCTCACACACCCCCCCCACCCCAGCTTACCTGCTGCTACTCCCACCTGCCCCTGCTTCTTTTCAGTCTTCCGGCGAAGATCTGATTCATGGGAAGCAGGGGAGGGGGAGGAGCAGGTGGGCGGAGCGTTCAGGGGATTGGAGGAGGGGGAAGACAGCTGCAGGGCTGGACAGCATGGTAAGGCTGCAGGGGATGGGGGGAGCCGGGAAGGGGCTTTGGGTGCCCAGCGGCGCTTGGCCGCCGGTTTTCGGTCTATAAATAGCCGACCAGGGGGAAATTCTGGACATTTTTAGATTTTTAAAAATCCCCCCCGGACGGCTATTTATAGACCGAAAAGTCGGACACATCCGGGGAAATCCGGACATATAGTAGCCCTAACTTCTACAAACACCTATAATTTGAGCTGGAACTTGGAACATATACAAAATAGTGGTCTCAGAGCAACATTTCATCAGACACAATTTTAGGAAGTATGACTCCTTTATACATTCAAACTGAAAATAAATGGTTGTCCACATGCCAATGGCATTTCTTATAAAAATTTAGTCATATAATCATTGAGCAAACAATAGACAAAGACTTTGACAGAGTATGTGACTATAACAAATTGTTTCTGTATAAATAATATAAAACAGTATTTAAGCATACAATGAACAGTCAAAAAAGACAGAAATCTGATCATTTTAATTGCTAATCAAACACTTATCACACCACCCAATACAACAATAAGTCCCATACAGAATTTGTCCTCTTCCTTCTATCACAGCTGTTAAATAAAGCCCACATGAGGATGACACTAATCATTAAACCTTCTACATCAATGGGTCATCAGAAGGAGTATATGTAGTTAGTTCCTCCAGCCTGAACTCCAGCCACCTACTGAGTGAGAGATCTAAATATTTGTCTCCCATGACACATCATACAGCTTGTTTGGCTATACCGAAAGAAGTACAGGAGACATTTGACATGGGTTTAATCAGGCCGCAACTTTATTATTAGATGTCTGGGACAACCTGGCAGATAAAAAAAGTGTACAGTGCAGTAACCCCATGTTTTTTCTGTAATTACCCAGGGGCTTTTACGAGCTCCCCCTCTTTTTTTCATCCAAGTCCCTCCAGCAAATTTATTCTTGGGACCTTACCATCCACCCACCTCGTAGGAGGGTTAAGGTGGGCTATAAGAATGGGGTGTTGGCTCCCTGCCATACCAATCATAGGAGTCCTCGACTGCCCCCCATTTGTTCCTTTAACAAATACTTTTTAAGTCCTTTTCCAAGCCATTTATCCAGTCACTGTATACCTTCCCTATGGAGTACCTGCACTGGATATCTGCCACAAGGAGGCGCCAGCAATCTCCTTCAGACTGCTCTGTGTAAAAGGGAGGCTTCAGGCTAGGGTTGCCAACTCTGAGTGAAGCTATTCTGGGAGATTTTTTTCCCCCAACATGATGTAATGTCATTTTCTTAAAATATCCTATTAAAATCTCCCGGATTGCTTTCAACAGTCACCAGGAGATGGATGCCAATTCCAGGGGACTCCAGGACAATCCTGGAGGGTTGGCAACCCTACTTCAGGCCCAGGGCTGCCCCTTTAAAATCCTGCATTCCTAGGGGATGAATCCGCAACCACCCTGAACCTTTTGTAGCAGTTTTCATCTCCCTCCTCTCCCCAGCCATAAAGCACTGTTCCCTTAATTCGCTCCCTCCCTTCCAAATGTGCAGGGCGGTTGATTGCAACAAATCCTCAATGCCAGCTCAAAGCAAAATTTTAAAGTCTTCAATAATAAATTCTGATTTGGAAATAAAAATACTTTTTATTCTAAAATGCTTCTGCTCAACTGAAGAACTGCTGCCTCCTGAGCAATAGCAACTTTTAATCCATTGGTAGCTTGGGATAACAGCTGAACAGCAATATGCTTCAAACTACTGCCAGCACTTAGATTCTAAAATGTTTTTCAAACCATAGCATATTTGTATTCATGTAAAATTAATTTTAGAAGAAACACATAAGGAAAAGATTATAAGAGAGTCCTTTCCACTGGCACATCAAAAAAGCACACATAGGACTAAAATATTTCAAAAGATAGCCGTGCAAAATTGCCAATTTTCACTTTGCAAATCTGTGCATATTTTTAAATGAAATTTTGGAACACGTATGAATTTGCCCTAAAGGAAAATGTTACCAACTTTATACTGTTAAAAAAATACAAAATTGTTGCACCTGTGATAGGGGCTTAAATTTGGGGAACATAAATATTAATACTCTTAAATCTCCACCCACAAACTCAACTCCACTCATTTAGACAGATGCCCCTGGGCTTTAGTTGGCTATGCCTGACCTCACCTCTATAAAGGTTAGATGCTCCTCAGTGGGGGCTTAGATTCTCACTCATGTGCCTTACCCTCAGTGAAGCTTGATCTCCCAATTATTATATTTATTGTATTGCAATATAGCCTAGAACCCAGGACTGCACTGACGTAGGCACTGTACGCACACATAATGATTTATTCTTGGTTGAGCTTAGATACTCTGCTGGGCTCTCAGGGCCTCTTGGGCAGACTCCTGGTGGCCCCATGAGAAAAAAATATGAAAATACCTAATATGTCTTTATAAATTAGTTTCCTCTCATCTGGATCCACAAATACTAAAATAAATTAATCATAATTGTATGGCTGTTGAATGGTATCACTGCAGAGTAGAGTTATGTTTAATTATGCAACTCTATCTTAAAATGCTTGGTGTTCAGATAATTACATCACCAGAATTATTTTACACATAGGTTACTGGAATATGCTCCTAACCTTAACTTCATCTTAAAATGCTTTTGTTTGTGAACACATAAAAATGGTCTCTCACATATGGTCAAAAACTTATAACCATCATTTAGCTCATCTTGATTTTTAATCTTTGCATTTCTGTTATCAATATGCAAGTACAGTGTGTGTCACAGTTTAGGCAAATGCACCAGTATTTCCTCTCAGTGATCCACCAAGGGCTCCCACTCTCAGGCTTTCAGCTTCCCAGCCATTGCCTTACTTAGATGGAGACCTGTTTCCCTTCTGACTAGGGTATTTCCTGGCTGCACCGTTTCCTGCCTTCACTGTGTTATTCCCAGAAGAGAATGTTTGCTTCCTCTTCACAGTCAGTTAACAGGTGTAATTGCTACACTTAGAAGGTACCACACTGCTCTTTTGTATGCAAGCCTATTTTATTAAGGTAAAAACACTAAAGAGAAAACATTAAAAGCAATAAAAGAACCTACATGCACACTAATAAGACATCGTCCAAGTCCTAACATAGGCTCTGGAAGAGTAGTCCTTCAACCCTCACTCAAGGGATCTCCTTTGTGGTCACAAGTTCATCACAGTTACAGCTCAGAACATGCACAATCATAGCTTGTTTAGACCACTCTTTATAAAGGTCAGGGGTCTCTGATCTGGAGTTTTTCAGGCGCAGGTAATCAGTTGGCAATGGCTTTTTCCTCCCAGGTCGTAGCTTCAAAAAGGTGGATTCTAAGTGGGTCACTTGCATTCCCCTCACCCCACCCAGGTATTTCCTAGAAAATCCACTTTACTCGCATTGTCCCCAAAAGTCCTTGGAAGTTCCTAACATTCACATTAATCAATTCCCTGGAAAAGTTATATGCAATCCTGCCATAACACACAAATAATTATATTCCCAGTACAATGGACCACAAAAATCACCAAACCTAATTCAATAAGGTTTAACTTGCATCAGAAACTCATCTTCTTTGGTACTACATATGCAAAAAAAGGTGAGCTTCTGACCCAAGCCTGGACGCTAATAGAATTTAATATAATACAGTTTCGTTCGCTTCAGAGTAGCTAATATATCATAATATATTTATACCATAAAAAGTATCTGGAGAAGGAAAATACTATTGGGCAAGTCTTACAATTTGAAGTGCCATTTACCTTCTTATTGTCCTCAAATTTCCTAAGGTCTTAGGAAGCAAAATAAATAAAAATGCAGATGTCAGCAATACTTATCCCAAATAAAATGACAATATAAAAAGTTTTTAAATAGATAGTAAGATGAGGTAACAGCAAATTACTGGTGTCTGTTCAGCACACCTGAGGTAGGAATCAGATTACCTTAAAGTTAATGAAGAACATTATGCAATAGAAATTTACTTATACTCTACAGGGACAATGTGATTTGCTTCCCTGTTTGTAAAATACCAATATTAAAACAAATAAAACATGTTTTTTATTCTCATAACACCCTAGTCAGTGTGGGAAATATTAATATCTCAATTTTACAGATAAAAACTGAGGCAGATATTAAGTGACACACCCAAGATCATACAGGAAGTCTATGATGAATCCAGGAATTGAACTTGAGTCCAAATCCAGTGACAAGACCATCCTTACCCTTATAATGGACTCTTAGTAACAATTTTAAATATGGAGCTACTACCAAGTGTTTCCACATTCAAGATAGTTTTTACTGACTTGTATCTCAAAAATAGCTTGAGCAATTTTCTTTATACTTCAAACAAGCAAACAAAACAAACAAAGCGCACCAGTTTAAAAAAAAAGGGTGAGTAATTGGCAAGGTGTTGGTGTTTATGATTAATAATGGGTGGATGAACTGAAAGAGACTGTGGTGGGATCTGTTACCCATATATGAATTACTGGTTTATGAGGGTTTCAGAGTAGCAGACGTATTAGTCTGTATCCATGGGCAGTAGCCCACGAAAGCTTATGCTCTAATAAATTTGTTAGTCTCTAAGGTGCCACAAGTACTCCTGTTCTTTTTGGTTTATGAGGGATTTATAGCCATATTGGAAAGGCATATGATGTTGGATATGGGGGTACGTGTAAAAGGGTTTCTGGCCTCAGACTGAAGCTACTCAGGGATATAAGAGTAGAATTTATCTTGGTTTTGGAACATGCAATGTGATTTTTAAACCAGTGTACACATGTAAAAAGAGTATGAACTGTAAGTCTATTTGAATTTTTACCTACTGTGGCGGGGCAGAGCGGCCCTGCATTGGTACAGCAGGGGTTAACCCTTCTCTCCTAGCAGAGGAAGCTATGCCCCGGAAGCTCTGCTGGGCATGCTCCAACTGGACCACAGATATAAAAGCCTGCAGACCAGCTCAGTCTGGACTGACCGCCAGAGGAGAAGGACGCATGCCGCTAGCTCCTGCAGAGGGCCTGCAAGCCAAGCCCTGGCAGGCAGCCAAGCCGAGGCACTACCTGAGATCCAGACGGAGGGCGTCACCGGGGAGGGACAGACCGGAGGACCCCCTGCCGCGGCGGAACTGGTATTCACAGTAGGAAGTGACCCAGGGGGATTATAAAGATAAATGGGGTTAAAGCTGTATTGATGCTCGGCGTGTTGCGGGCAGATCCCCACCGAGTGAGTTGCAAGGAAAGCTTGCCGCTACCAGGGCCCTGGGTCGGGGCTCAGTGAAGAGGGCAGGTTCGAGTCCCCCTACCCCCTCACCCCCAAACCGTGAGGGATCTTATATGGACTCTGGCCTCTAGGCTGCGCTACCCCGTTCGAAAGGGGGTTTCTCTGGACTCTGGCTACTAGGCCATGCTACCCCGTTCGAAAGCAGGTTTCTATCGACTCTGGCCGCTAGGCCATGCTACCCCGTTCGAAAGGGGGTTTCTCTGGACTCTGGCTGCTAGGCCACGCTACCCCCTTCGAAAGGGGGTTTCTATGGACTCTGGCCGCTAGGCCGTGCTACTGCTCCAGACAGGGGGGCAGTAGAGAGGAAGGCCAAGAGGCCGTAACAGACCGCCCGCAGAGGGGCAGCCACAAGGACTGTAGAGTGGTGAGGCACCGACACCCCATCCTACCCCTGCCCCAAGGGGGTACTACGGTGACAGGCCCGCCACTCCTACCTTCCTTTAATTGCTCCTTTTTTAAAAAAAAAAACAAAACAATTTTTTAAACTGCAACATTTCTTGGTTATACAATAGCAGCAGCAACCTTAACAAAGTTCATTAAGCTTTTTGTCTGCTCATTAAAGAATAGAAAAGAAGTCATAAAAATAGTCTGTATATTTTCTTATTAATTCAAGGAAATACAGATCAAGACATCTTTCATTCTTATTTCAGGTCAAAAGAGGGACAGCTATTCAAATTGTTAAATAATAATGTAAACATAAAATATCTGTTCTTTTGCTTTATAGAAGAAAAATAGTCCACTGTATGTTTAAAAAAATGCATATAATTTAAAAAATAAGTTAGTTTATAAACATGACTTGCTGAAAATCCAGTAAATCAGAAAATATTCTTTAAATGCAGACTTGTTTTAAGACATGAAACTTTTTGCTGATGTATGAGTTGTTTAGTTAATAAAATTGCTGATGTGCATGTGGTTATTGAGCACTGAATAATGAATTACGTATGGGAAGGGCATCCAAATGAAAACAAGAGAGGTGATGTAATGCATTCCTCCCAGAATACCATCATAAAGAATAGCAAAAAATCTTCCACATTTATAAGTGAGAGACTATGCAGTTCACACCACTAAATATGGTGAAGAAACCCAGCTCCTCTTTTTGCACTGTATTCATATAAAGGTGATGGTGACTTTGTTGCACTTTAAGAAAGCTAAAATATAGTATTAAATTAACAGGGTGGCTGCCTTAACAAATGGTAACTATTTAAATGAGAGTTTATGTCTAGCCTTTCTTCTGAGTGAAAGAAAAAGAGTGAAGACCACCAAGAACAAAGCACATTTAAGCAGAAAGTACAAGCTTGAAAGGGGCTTGAAGAGAACATCATAAAACATGACAAGTGTACATGCCTTAAAAAAAATAGCATATTGGAATGTTTTCGTATATGTTGGGCAAAACAAAAGTGAATCCAGAATCTCAGGAGGCAGAAGTCTTCAGTATTCTAAATAATGTATGAAGATATTGGAAAGTTCAGTAGCTATTCTCAAAATGGATTGTTATCTTAGGACAGGTTGTTCCTGGGTTAGCATAACTATGTTATTACTACTACTTATTAGAATTATTCTAGCGCCTAGGAGCCCTATGCATGGACCAGGACCCCACTGTGTTAGACACTCTACAAACACAAAAGAAAAAGATGGCCCCAAGACCCAACTCCAAAGAGCTTACAATAAGACAAGAGACAATAGATTCCGGTAATTTGCAACCCCTCGGTAGATGGCTAAAAGTTGTCCTTAACTGGAGGCTGCTCATAAGCGAAAGGCACATTTGCAGGCTGAAGCCAGGGAACGAAGCATTGGAACATTCCTTCCCTGGCTGCAGCACCACAAACCTGACTGTGCCCAGTGCTCAGCACATCCCAGCACTTCCTTCCAGGGCTGCAGCCAGAGAAGGAAGTTCTGTGGCTGCCTGGTATGTCTCCCTGCATCCTGCCCTGGCACCAAGGGCCCAGGCTCAGTACATCTCAGTATCTCCTTCCCTGGCGGCAGTCCCGCAAACCTGCTTTCCATGGGTCGTGGGGACACTGGAACATGCAGAGTCCCAGAGCCAGGGCAGGACAGTCTGGACATTGCAGGGAGAGATACCGTGCATCCTCCACTCTTCCTGCTCTGGCTGCAGCATCCCCAATTCCCATGGAATACCCCACCATGAGGCAGCAGCCATCTTCCCACAGCCTACACTGGCGCTCAGTCTCCACATGTCCCAGCACTTCCATACCTGGCTACAGTCCTGCAAACCTGCCTGTAGCTGGGCTTTCAACATGGAGTGGGAGTACTGGGGGCCTGTGTGGATGTATAACCCAAAAAAGTCTGCCAGTAACTGGCAAGCCGGATGCCAATATCTGGACCAATTAACACTGTAGTCAATTGGACAGTATTGGTTCCAGGAAAAATGTTTCCATTAAAGGAAAGTTGTTATTAACTAGGTAGCTATTAGGTGGAATCTTCTGTACAAGGAAACAATAATACAAGATTGTTCAGCATGATAGGCAGTGGCCTGAGCATGCCAGCAGCATAACTGCAGTCAATTTTCTTGTAGGCATCACAGGAAAGGAGAAATTTAAGGAGAGATTTGAAGAACAATGAAGTGGCTTTGCATAGTTTATGACAAGATCCTCCCAAGCATGAGGGTCAGCATGGGAGAAAGCATGAAGGTGCTCATTTTAAAATTTAAAAAGTGGGTGGAGGCTGGCAGCATAAATGATTGGAGGTGGGAGTCAACCTCTCAACACTGAATGAAAGATGATAGGTTGGTTGGGGATAGTTTGTGAAAGGCTTTAAAACTGAAGATAAGTAGCTTACCATAGCCTCACCACCTACCTGGTCTGGCTTCAGGCTAGCCATTGCCTCAGTTTCCACTCTTGGGCTTCTCAGTAACTCTTAAAGTCTTTTATGCATACAACAACCACCCTCTGTTCTTTTGGTCTGGTTTATTAACAGAGTTCAAAAGGGAAACAAAACTTCCTATTGAGGCTCTCTCTTCAGCCAAGTCTTTCCTTACATTCCAGCCTTGCTAGCTGCTACTAGTTCTCTGCACTCATTTGAGAGCAGCAACTCCCAGGCCTTCCTACCTGGAGTCTCCCTTCTCTTTGGACAGGACTCAAGGTCTCCTCTCCCTTCACAGCCTCTCTTATCTACCCCTACAGGATTCATTTAGCCACATGACTCATCTGTCATGTGACATTCATTCTCTCCCCCGGAGGTGAGTTAAGCATATCACAGGTGGGAGTGGAACCATGTCCCTTAAAGGGGCTAGCCATCCTATGATATTTATGTTTGATGTGATGAAGAACGGGAAGCCACTGGGGGGATGCAAAGAGAAGGGTGACATGGTCAAAGCAACCAGCTAGGAAAATGATCTTTATGGGAGTATTTTGAATGGATATGAACAGGACAAGATTGAATTTTTCAAGACCAGAGAAAAAGACTTTGCAGTAATCAAGACGTGAGATGATGAGAGCTTGGACAGGAGTTTTAGCTGCATGAATGGATAGGAAAGGTAATATCTTAATGTTATGTAGAAAGAATCTGCAAGACTGAAGACACAGCCTGGAAGTGAGGACCTGGAGAGAGGTCTGAGCTGAATATGACACCCAGGTTTATGACCCTGATGACATGCCACCCTGGCTAAAGGCTAGATGAAAAATGACAATGTAGCCCATAGTAAGCATAAGATTATGCCATATTAACGTTACATTCTCAAAATTATGTGAAATGTATTTAAGAAATTTATATTTTGTTCAATTAAAATAGATACCTTTTTGATGTTACAGTCTTAATTAAGGAAGTTATTTCTAAAATCTACTAGATGTTCACTTTCAAAGACATTAAGAATTGTTGGCAAACAAATTCAGTTTTGTGAGTATTGTGAGAAAAAAACTTAATGGCACAAGCTCCCTTTGGACCTTGCTAAGTTTTCTTATTAAAACAAAACAGATCAATGCTGTCTGATACCACGCTAACTCCACATTACTCACTTCTTCTCAGAGCTGTGGGTTCTACCTCAGCATCATTCCCAACCTCTGCATGAGGAGAAGGAAGCCATTTTTGAAGATTGAACCATATTCCAAAACATACTCCTAAACAAGCGAGCTTACTAGTCTTAATGTTAACATTTTTTTTTGCATTTAATATCTGTTACTCTATATGAACTCATATATAGTATGAATGTGTGTGTGTGTGTGTGTGTGTGTGTGTATATATATATATTTTGTGTGTGTGTGAGTATATACACACACACACACACACACACACACTGTACATACTTAAAGAAGAAAAGACAACTTAGAAAACTTAGATTTAGCTCACAGATAGAAATTTGAATAGAAGATAAAGAACTTTGTGGAGAAATAAAACAGCCAAAAGGCAGGTACAGGCTGACAAGCAAACCATCACACAAGATTAAACAGGACGAGTTGTTTCCAAATACAACATAGTATTCCAAAACCTGTGCTACAGTAAAGAGCTTTGTATCCAGTAGTGGTTTCTATTAACATTTTTGTTGCTGACAACGGATCTTCCCTGTGGCCTGTTTTAACATCCAGGATACATTAAATCCATATTTATTTTAATGGACATAAGATTCCACATATATGAATGCAAAGTATTAATACATAATGATGGGTACACTGAGGGCCAGATGTGAATAACTGGCATTTACTTTAACTATTTAGAAAAATAAGAAAAATGCATAGGTATATAAGAACTACATATGATTGTATTCCTTTCCCCAACTCTTGGTATGTCATCTGTCTCTCTAAAATGTAAAAGTTATTCAAGGAATAGGACCATGATGTCATGTTAAGCATACAATGGGACCCCAAACATGATAAGGGCCATCATCCAGACTGAGGACTCTGGCATTACTGTAATATAAATATTATGGAATGAGAGCATCAATAATAGCTGCCTCCACACCAGAATAGTAATCCAGTTTGAAAACAAACTAATGATTCTGAAGAGCAGATCTATAGGAAAAATTGCCATTCTCTACGCAGTTCTGAATAATGTTAAGAAAGAAAAGTGACAACACATACATGGAAAATAGAATTTCAGGGTGCCACAAAAGAAGACTTCTGAACAGATATTTTCCATAACTTACTACTTACAAACACTGGTAGAATTCCAATAGAAACGAATTCTTCTAAACTTTCATAATCAAAAATTAAACATATTCAAGCAGTTTCAACCTTTGCTGAAGAGGATGTGGGCAAGTACAGTAGATTATTAAGGCTGGATGAAAATTTTCCATTGAAACTATTTTTAGATTGAAAATTGAGTTTTCAATTAGACAATTTTTTGGCCAGCTTTCCACAGAAAAAAAAAATGACTTTTTGTCAAAACAAAACAAAAAACCCAAAACACATCACTACAAAAAATCCCCAAACTGAAAAATTTCGATTTGGAAAGTATACCAGGCTGCCTCATGCCCCATTCTCCTTTCTGGACCAGAATCCCTGGCCAAACTACATCTCCCATGATGCATCTCAGCAATTCAGCAAGAAGGGTGCATCAGGGCAGTCTACAACTCCCATTAGATACAGGGCAGCGTTTCTCAATCAAAATTTTAAGGTTTTGGACAAAATCTTCTGTTTTAGACAACAAGAACAACAAGCCTATTATGCCCTATGGAGCACTCCCCTAAAATGTATAATACAACAAAAAATTAGTTAGGATCTCAGAATATTAATATGAGCCAGGAAATGCACTCTCATTCCATGGCTCACAAGAGAAAACTCGGCAACCTTTCAGAAGTGGTGTGCCAAGTCTTCATTTATTCATTAAGGTTTGGCGTGCCAGTAAAACATTTTAACATTTTTAGAAGGTCTCTTTCTATAAGTCTATAATATATAACTAAACTATTGTTGTATGTAAAGTAAATAAGGTTTTTAAAATGTTTAAGAAGCTTCATTTAAAATTAAATTAAAATGCAGAGCCCACCGGACCAGTGGCCAGGACCCGGGCAGTGTGAGTGCTGCTGAAAATCAGCTCACGTGCTGAAGGCAGCACGCGTGCCATAGGTTGCCTACCCCGCTCTACAATCATAATGCAGGTGAACAAAATATAAGAAAAATGAAATGTGTAACAGTACTCAAATTAGATGATTAAACACCAGGTTTGAAGAATATTGGCGTTTAACCAATGAACAACGTGTAACGTGCAAGAAACAGACAAACAGTAACAATTCCAAGCTCAAACTACACTGTATTTTATCTAAAAAATGCCACTCTCTCCTTTGAATACTTAATATACAACACCTATGTATTTACCTCCATATTGCAATTCTTCACAAAATACCCCCCTTTATCCAAAAACCAACTATTTGTGGATCTCTTAGTATACTGCAATACTGCACAAGTACCTGTGTCCATCACTGAATATAACACTACACCTAAAATATGTAGGGCTACCTGTATATTTTATGTGTGTATTTACTGGTGTTCCTTCTTGTAAATATTCCTATACAACATAGGTTTTATAAAAATCATCTGTAGGGCCATTTAAGAAATATTCTGTTGCTTAAACAACCAAACCAATAGGTGCCAGATGGAAGTTCCATGAAAAACAGTAAAATACCTACTTTAACCCAGGGCCTAGGGTTATCACAATTTTTAAACTGATATTCTAAAATAAAAATAAAAAAGAGCAAACCATAATTTGGTCAAAGATTGTTTTCAGTGCTATGTTTGTGTTAATAAAAGATTATCTGTTATGGTAAGACTGAGATTGAACTGATATATGCTCATGTTGTTTTATTTAGATTTACCTAAATTCCTGATACCCACGCATGAGTTAGAAATGAAGCAGAAATAACCTTTTATTACATTACAGTTGAGACTGTTTCTGAGAGTATTACCAGACATACTGTAACTTTGCATTAAGTAAGAGATTAATAAACATCAAGAAAGAACTAAAAGGTCTCCATCAATTTACTGATATTGAAATGCTGCCAAATTGTTATATCAACCCAAGCGAGTTACTCAAAGGTCCCCTACATGAAGGAAAACTGTGTCTGTTTTATGTAACATCCTCTGACTAGTTCCCCTTGAAATTTTGCAAACTCTTATGTTCATATTCACACAAACATTCTGGGTGTCACACTTCAGGAAAGCTCTGAACAAACTGGAGAAAGTCCAGAGGAGAGCAACAAAAATATAAAAAAAAAAATTAGAAAACCTGACGTATGAGGAAAGGTTAAAAAAACTGGGTATGTTTAGTCTTGAGAAAAGAAGACTGAGCAGGGCCTGAAAACAGTCCTCAAATATGTTAAGAGCTGTTATAAAGAGGACTGTGATCAATTGTTCTCCCTGTCCACTGAAGGTAGGACAAGAAGTAATGGGCTTAATCTGCAGCAAGGGAGATTTAGGTTAGTCATTAGGAAAAGCTTTGTCTCTATAAGGGTAGTTAAACTCTGGAATAGGCTTCCAAGGGAGGCTGGAGAATGCCCATCACTGAAGGTTTTTAAGAACAGGTTAGACAAACAGCTATTGTGGATGGTCTAGATTTACTTGATTCTGCCTCTGGCGGGACAGGATGACTTCTCAAGGTCCCTTCCAGCCCTACATTAATATGATTCTACAAAAGAAATCTAGAAAAAGTCTGGTGTGTAAATTAAGCATGCAGAAGTAAGGTGCCATCATGGCCTTTTATATGGAGATTTTATGGAACATACTGGTACAGCAATTACTCTGCATTGAAGCAACCAGTACATTCCTTATGTCACTGAACTATATTTTGTTCCTTTCATGGTTTCCATATTACTTATGGAGCAAAAATCCTTAATGGGGTAATGGGTTTTCAAATGTTAGTTATTGTTAAATGAACGAGTTCTGAATAGTGTCACACCTCATACCTTCTACTGCATTTTAGGGGTTCCAATAATAAGCCCACACTATTCCTCCCTCATCTACAATCTGCCACATCTGTATCTGAAAATATTGCTGTAGGACATCCTTTTTCTTCCCCTATCAGTCTTTTAACAATTTTAAGGATGTTGGAAAAGAGACCCATTGAGTGCACTTGTAGTGTCCTAAAAATCACTGATCTCATAAAGAATATATATTTTATAATTGTATGCCTGTGTATACAAAAAGATATTGAACTGTCTATCCTCTACTATACTTACATACTTACTATATGTCCGATACTAGATATCAAAAACATCAGGACAATGTACACAATCAATTCTTTATTATTTTCTATTCTTGCAAGAAAAGACACTATTTTTCACTGCTATCCTATGGACTAAACATAAATCTATTTCAAAAATAAGACTTAATTTCAGTGTTCAGAGGTGCAGCTAAAAAGATACATTGCCAAGATGGCACAGGTAGGGTATGTCTACAGAGCATTTTGGAATGAGTGGGAGCGAGCCTCCCAGCCCAGGTCTGCAGACTTGGGTAGCAGAGTTTGCACTAGTGCTCTAAAAAATAGCTGCATAGACAATGTTTTGAAGTCACTGCAGAAAACTCTCTGACCCCAGTGTGTTGGGCATCTACACACCTAGTGGAACATATGTGCAACCACTCAAAGAACCACAATTTTTTGACCAAAGTTAAAATGGTCAAAAATCAAAATTCACTTGGGTTGAAAGTCCAGTTTTTACATCAGCTCTTATACTAAAATGAAAAAAATACAGGATAAAGTGACTACAGGTCAAATCCAGATGCCATAGAAGTTAATGGGTGTTTTTCCACTGACTTCAGTGGTACCCGGATTTCATCCTATGAAAACAACAGTGAACATCTCACAAATCATCAAGTTTCTCTTCATGTGTTTGGAAAAAAGAAACTGAGACTAGAGACATTAATGAATTATTTGGAAGTATGTTATTAAATAGGACCTTTGCTCATAAAGAGGTAGCAGTAAATTTTGGGCATCCTTACAAACTAGTCATAGTGGACCAAGTTCAACCCCAGTTGGCACAGAAAGTTTCTGTGTGAGGGCTGCTGCACCCTAAGGGAATTCACTTCCCAAGAGGAGAAGTGGCCATTTCCAGGGCCTAGTCTCTCTGTGGGCTATATAATTGCCACACAGGGTAGGCTGCACTGGGCATGTACCAAACACCACCCAAGCCAGTGCAATCCACTTTTGGGGCTGTGCTGACCACCTGTAGGGTGAAGGGAAGGTTTCAGGTGCATTGTGAAATCTCCACAATTAATGATCCTGACTTTTTGCCAGTGGAAAATAATCTGGGCCTTTTCAATGTACTAAATTGTCAGTAGAAAGATATCAGTATACAGACTCTATTAAATATATTGGTAAATTGAATAAAACTGTATGAAAGAATAATTACATACAACAAGTAAAAAGGAGAATAAGTACTCACCGGAGGGAAAAATAAGACAAAGGGAATAATATTCGCACCCAAAATGCTATGTTTACCCTTTAATAGAATAGATAAATACAATTATACAATTCAGCCTGTTGCTCCTAAAATATGTGAAATGTTCATGGAACCTAGGAAAAGTATTTACCTCATTATCAGTTCCCACATCCAGGATTACAGGCAGGCATTCCTGTGGTTTCATTCCTCCACATGCTGTGTAAAGGGCCAATTTACCAACTGGGATGCCCATTCCGTAACAGCCAAGGTCTCCAAGGCCAAGAATACGTTCTCCATCAGTTACCACAATAGCCTTGTTGGAGGGAAAAAAAAGTACTATGAAATAATTTCTTTTCTGAAATGCTAAGTACTTACAAGCAGCATATCTATACTCCTCAACACACCTTTTTTTCCATTTTAAAATTATTATTACAGACACACATTAAATTATAGTCAAGCGAAAGTCCTGAATTCCATCATTACATTTTATTGCATTTTCACTTCAATTATATTGCAACTTCACTTCACTGTAAAAGGTTTTCCCTGTGCTAATCCTCTAAGAATGCAGCACTTGTCACTTACCAGACAGGTGCTCAGTGCTGCATTCCAAAGGAACAATCATTTTCCCTCCTATATTGCTCTGAATCAACAAGGAAGAAGAGGATTTGCCACTATGTTGTGGAGAAAGGGTAAGGAAAGATCCTTTGCTTCTAGGTGTTGCTGCAACTGTTCCCAGTGATACTGTGTGATACTACTACTGCAGCTCCCTGACAGGAGTGAAACTATAGTATTCCAGGATATAGAATATCAGGGTTGGAAGGGACCTCAGGAGGTCATCTAGTCCAACTCCCCCCTGATGAAAGCAGGGCCAATCCCCAACTAAATATGTGTACACAGCATCTGGGAGCAAGCGTCCCAGCCCGGGACCACAGACTTGTGGTAGATAAGCTTGCGCTAGCATGCTATTTTTAATGACTTCAGAGCTCAGGCTCTAGCCCAAGTTGCAATAACAAAGCACCATCTACACAGCTAACAATAGCGCTAGTGCTAGCCCTGCTAGCATGCATCTGTGGACCAAGGCTAGGCAGCTCACTCCCAGATGCTATATAGACATACCCCAGAAGCTCATGCCCTTCAACATCATACTTCTACCCACCCTCATAAACACAGCATCTAGAGTTTCCTGCAATTGCAGTGCAGCTTCTCTGAGAATATAAAAGAATATATTTTAGTATAAGGGGGTTCCACTGTATACATGCAAATATGTTGTTTCACCAACTATAACAACACACAGCTCTTATTTAGTGTTTTTCAGCAGTAGATCTCACAGTATGTAGAAATAGCACCATAATAAAACAAAATTCAGACATTTAAAACCAAGAACACCTGTCTGCACTCAAAAGAAAGGTTTCTGTAACGCTGGACAGAACCATATGAGTGAAGAGTCACGTACGACAGAGTAAAAGATAATAATTTAGAATTAAGAGGAGGGTAAAAGATAATGCAACTTTGACTGAAAAATGGTTACTAATCTTTTGTAACTGTTGTTCTTCCAGATGTGTTGCACATGTCCTTTCCACCTTTGATGTGTGCATGCCCCGTGCACAGTCACTGGAAATTTTTCCCCAGTGGTGTCCAGCAGGGTGGCTTGAGCACCCTCTGCTGCTGTGTACCACTGGTGCCGGTATAAAGAGCCCAGCTGATCCCAAGTTCCCTCAGTTCCTTCTTTCTGGAAACTCCAATGTGGGGAGGGGGAAAGAGTCATGGAATGGACATGTGCAACACATCTCGAAGAACAACAGTTATGAAAGGTTAGTACTTTTTTTTCTTTGAGCGATTGCACATGTGCATTCCATTCTTGGTGACTCCCAAGCAGTAATATAGGTGGAGGGATCACAGTTCATGTACACACAGACTGTAGTACAGCACGACCAAATACAGCATCCTCTCTAGAGTACTGGGTGATAGCATAATGAGAGCAGAAAGTGTGCACCAATGACCAGGTTGTTACTTTACAAATGTTGTGGATAGGGATCTGCACTAGGAACGCTGTTGAGGATGCTTGCACTCGTCTGGAGTGAGCTGTCAGCTTGTCTGGTGGAGAAATGCCTGCCAGATCATAACAAGAGCTGATACAGGAAGTTATCAAATATCAAATTATCTGTGAGGAGATTGGAAGACCTTTAATTCTGTCTGCTATAGCCACGAAGCCTTGGGTGGACCACTGAAACAATTTGGTCCTGTCTATGTAGAACACCAATGCTCATCTAACATCCAATATGTGTAGCCTTTGCTCGTCCTTATTTGTGTGTGGTTTTGAGTAAAATACAGATAAGTAAACTGGTTGACCGATATGAAAAATTGAAACTACTTTAGAGACAAAACTCAGATGAGAGCATAAGTATACAGGTGAGTCTCATCTTACGCGGGGGTTCCGTTCTGCGGTTAGCATGTAAAGCGAAAACCGCGTATAGTCAAAATTATATTGAGTTGAATGGCGGGCAAAATCGCCCGCACTACAGGTACAGTATTAAAATTGTTATTTTTCTCTTTTTGTTTGTTTGGTTTTTTTGGTTTTGCCGACTGCGTAAAGTTGAAATCAGACATGTTAAATGTGCATAAGATGCGACAGACTTGTACCTTATCTTCAAAGAAGACTGTATATAGTACATGCAGTACAGAGACTCTTCTGGCAGAAGTGATAGCAATTAGGAAAACCACGTTCCATGGAAGATGTAGTATGGAGCACATTTCCAAAGCCTCAAATGGCCCATAAGTTTAGACAGGACCAAGTTCAAGTCTTAAGGGGGAACAAGTTATCTTAATTGAGGGTGCAACCTTTCTAGGCCTTTAAGGAATCTCATTGTCATGTTGTTAGAAAAAACAGAAGTTATCCCAGCAAGGTTCATCATCTTCTTCTTTCGTATGGCTGGCGTAGAGCAGCAACTACAATTTCACCTGAAGTTGATCAAGCCAAATGGCTACATCAAGAGTAGCAGAATTTATTGCAGTAATGCCGCCTTCATATTTATAAGTTGGATAGTAGGTAGTGATATGTTTGATGGTCTGTTGTGGGGAACCACACTCACACACCGGGGAGTCCTTGATTTTCCATTTGTGCATTAGATGATATCTGCATTTACCATCGTTGGTTCGAATTTGGTTCAGAGTTGACCAAGCTGACCATGGAAAGTCAAACCCAGGAACCTTCTGTGTGGGATCTGGCACATAGTGCTTATTTTTTAAGTCTTGTTTAGCCCAATCTGCTTTCCAAGCCTCCTTCTGATCATAGCCTGATTGCATGAAGCTAAACAAATGTTCCCAGAAAGGCTTGAAGGACTTAAGATATTGGAGGGCGGGGTGCGTTGTCAAGTTCTTGGTGAATAGGAAGACATCTGTTTTCCTGGATTCGCTGAGCTTTGCGGAATGTTGCAGCAGTTCGGCGTATTGGCGGGTGAGCGATGTGAGACAGGACAGGTAGCCATGGTGTTGAAGTCAATTTAAGGATTCCCATGATGCACTGCATCACTATATTTAGCTGGCTATCCACAAGTCATGTGTGGTTGCATCTGCTCCATACCGGTGCACAATATTCAGCTATTGAATATATAAGTGCTATTGCAGATGTTTGCAACATTGATGCTAATGCACACCAGGTTGGATCTGCTAGTTTCTGCATTATGTTGACTGTTTTTATTTTTGCAGCTACCTTCTCAAGATGATCATGGAAGGAGAGGGTCTGGTTGAGTTTCACTCCGAGATATGTTGGAGTGTAATCGCGTTGCACATTTTTACCACAGAAAGCTACTTTCATGAGTTTTTGGCACTCTTATTATCAAGATGAAATGTGCTTACTATTGTTTTTCCAGGGTTTGCTTTGAGCCTCCATTTTTGGAAGTATTGTTCCATATTTTGAAGGTCCTCCCTTAATGCTTTCTCAATGTCATGGAGGTTTGATGCTTGGATTGTCATGGCAAGATCATCTGCATATCAAGATTTTCGTGATTTAATTTGAGACATGTCACTCATGCAAATATTAAGAAGTGTTGGCACAAATACAGAACCTTGTGCTAGCCCACTGTTTATGGTACAGGGTGAGCTGGTCTTATTACCCAAGTACACCCGCAGACATCTGTTACTCAGCCTGGTCCACAGCAGGCAAAGTGTTTAGTAGCAGTGTATAATTTTAGCAAGTTTCAGCATCAGGCCCTTAATCCATACAGTATCATACGCAGATGACCGGTCAACAAATACTGTGCCAGTCTTTAGGTTTTTTTGATAGCCAGTCTCAATGTGAGTTGTGAGTGCCAGAGCTTGGTCACAACAACTATGGTTTGGCCAGAAGCCTGCCTGTTCGACAGGGGTAATTGGCTCAGTAAAAGGGTGTATTCTTTTGAGGATGATACGTTCAAGAAGTTTATAGGTCGTACATAATAGAGAAATTGGCCTAGAGCTTCCCGCTTCATCAGGGGGCTTTCCAAGCTTTGGAATGGCAATTACCGTTGCCTCATGCCATATTTCAGGGATCCGTACTGTCCTTAAGGTAGTGGCGTACAATGTTGCTAGCCATTGGAGTCTTTTGGGGCTGAGATGATTGAGGAATTCTGGTAGAATACTGTCAGGGCTTGCAGCCTTCCCTTTTTTTAATCGCGGCAAGTCCTTCTTTTACTTCCCTGATGGTGGAAGGTTCTCTTCAGGGGATTCAGGTAAGTGTTCGGTAAACTTGTTGATACACTTCTCTTCTTGTGTGTTTATCATGTGGTCCTTTTGTGTTCTCTACCAGTTTGGAGGCTATTGAGTTTGGCTAGATATTTGGTGGCCAGTACTCTGTGAGATTAGCGTCCTCAAGGCATTGTAGTAGTGTCCAGGCTCGACGACTTGAACGTGTAAAATCAAGGTTTTGCGCGCAATCAAGCCATCACTGGCATCTTGCTGTGTCAAGGGAGTGTAGCAGGGCTTTTGCGATATGAGAACTCCTCGTCTGATTGTATTTCCAGAGCAACTACTGCATCTCTCTCATCCAGCAAGGAGTGTACTTTTTCTGGAATCCTCGGGGAATGTTCTTCTTTCCTGCTACTTTCAGGAGCCCTGTGAACAGCTGATAGCATTCCGGTCTTGCTGGAATTGTTGCAACAGTTTTCTCAGTCTGTTTTTAGGCATCCCAATCAGCTTTAGCAAAATTCCATCGTGGTACCTGTTTCAGAAAGAACACGGGAACTTCAATGCCTATGTAGATCATTATAGACCTGTGCTGGCTGTTTGGAAATGTCGATAGTACTTCAACTGTTATGATGAGAGTGTTACCACTTTGGTCTTTAGACAGGAATGTTAGGTCTGGATTGTACCCACGTTGCCAGTGGCTTGAATTGAATGTTGATTGTTCTTTTAGTTCATAGACCAGCGAGGGTGGAAAACTGATATTGCTGCCAGGTGAATCTTGATAGAGGAAATAGCTAAGGCCTTGCTGTTTCAGGTGCAGCAGACAGTTGAGTACATGTTGGATGGAGGAGTGCATCAGTGAAACCCTGGTCTGACAAGTCCAGATACGAAACTGCTTCCATTTTGACAGGTCGGTGGCCTTGGTGAGTGCTTTTTGCTACTTGGTAAGATCTGGAAAACTTGCTCTGAGCAAGCCTGCTCTCTGAGATTTAGCCTTGGCGCTTCCAGGATGTTGAATTAAGGGATTGCAGGTTCAGGTGGAGCAGCTGACTGTGGTCTTGAGAAATCAAATCCAAGTGAGATTTGAGTTCCCACTGAGAAGTCCAGTAGCATGGAGAACCAGTGTTGGCAGGGCTACACTTGGGCTATTAATATAATCTGGGCATGGTCCCACTTGATCTTTAGTAGCACTCTGTATAGGAGTGGAATTGGGGGAAAATTGTAGTAAAGCTTTTCTGTCCAGGGTATCAGGAAGGTGCCTGTTATAGAGCTCAGACTGTGGCCTTGCAGGGAGAACTGTTGACATTTTGATTGCAAATAGGTCTATTTGGGGAGACCCCCAGTGCTGGAAAATGCATCTGGTTACATCTGGGCAAAGAGACCACTCATGGTGACTCAAAAATGGCCTGCTCAGGCGGTTTGCTAGCTTGTTCTACACCCTGGAAGGTAAGAGGCCTCAAGGTTGATTGAATGAGCTATGCAAAATTCCCACAGGTGAACTGCTTCCTGAAAAAGGAGGGATGACCAAGCTCATCCCTGCCTGTTGAGGTAAAACACTGCAGTGATGTTGTCTTTAAGAACAAATAGGTTTCTCTCCCTGATCTGAGGTAGGAAAGACTGACAGGCAAGACAAATTGTCCTGAGCTCTATGATATTGATATGAAGAGTGAGCTCCCTTGAGGACAAAGACCCTGAGTTTGGAGGGGCCCCCAATAAGCATCCCACCCTAGAGCCGACACATCTGAGACCAGTGTCATTGACGGTTCAAGGCAGAGAAAGGGAACACCCACACAAACATTGAGAGGATCCAACTACCAATTCAGCAAAATTAGAATCTGCAAAGGTACTGGGAGCACAGTATCCAGAGGAAGACAGCTTGGCAAGTACACTGACTCGAGCTATGTCTGGAGGGGCTTGAGGTGCAGCTTCATGAGTCCTACTACATATGTGCACAAGGCCATGTGCCGTAGAAGCCTCGTACAGTTTCAGGCTGTTGTGATTGAAACTTGAGGTCTGTCATGAGAGACTAAGTAGATTGGAATCTTGACTCTGGGAGGAACACTCTGGCCTGGGTAGCATGCAACACAACCCCTATAAACTCTATGCTCTGTACAGGGTAAAGGGTAGACTTGTCTGCATTGATCAGTAGGCCTATGGCCTTGAAGGTTGACTGAATGAGTCATATGCTGGATATTACCTGAGCTTTTGGACTAGCCCTTGACTAGCCAGGCATCCTGAAATATATCTGTAAAGGGGGGGTGGGGGGGAGGGAGAGAAAGCCCCGCAGATTCCAAAAGAGCCACTGGACAATCTAGGCCCCAGTGACCTCCTGGCTAACGACTCAGTAGTACTTCCCCTCCTACTGCCTCTGAACATAAGAGGTACAGTCCTTTGGAAAACTGATTATCTGACTATTACTGACTATCAAATAATACATTAGGAGTACAGTCCAATATACGAGGAATAAAATTATCACAATCCCTAAAGTAACAATACAACAACAGGGTGAACTTTACTAGGTATAGGAAACAAAGGATAAGGGAATAAGGAAAGAATAGGAGTAACTAGAACAATAAAATAGCAACAGCTAAATGAGTTATATTGGGAGATGGCAATGGAGACTGTGAAGTTCTCTTGCCCATCTTCCTGCTCAGAGTAAGAGGAGGTTTTTGGACAGGTGTCGGTAGTGCAGTGTTAATACAGTACTGGGAATTAGCTATTTAATGGGCAGAAGATAGTTTCTTTGGAGGGTCTTCCTGTGTCTTCTTCCCTCCTCAGGCCGAACTTGGTAGACAGGAAGGCCTAGCAACATGTCTTCTATAATACAGGGTTCAGCCTTCCAACAGTCGCCTTGGATCGGAGTGGATTCTACACAGCAATCCATAGCACACAAAGATCTTCTCCCACAATACCTTTGTAATGTTGGTAGCTTTCTGGTCCTTGGTGTCAGTGACCAGGACATAAGCAGTCATGCCTTGCACCTGGAGCAAGAGTCAGGACCACGATTAAAGTAATAGTTGAGAGCCAGAAATCAGAGCCAAGGGTCAGGCCTGCGTTACCTGGAGGGAGGTATGGCAGAGGCAAGGCTGGGTCCAAGGCAGGAGCAGGACTAGAATAAGGCAGGAGGAAGGCTGGAAACAAGCAGACACAGAAGCCATCAAAGCGGTGATCAACTGTTTTGAGCAGCTGCTGAACTGCTGCTGCTGGGCTTAGGAACAAATCTGATGATTCTTCCAACCAAACAGGATGTGTAGCCAATCAGGCAGCCTATTAAGGCCTACTATTTATTAGGTTGCCCAGAAACCGGCTTTTCAGACTCTGATTCCTGACAGTTGCCCCCCTTGAAAGCCTCTCAGGACCTGGTTTCTCAGGATTCTTCCAATGGAATTCTCACGATAGGTCAAGGATGTGAATGTTCTCTACCAGTGCCCAAGACTGCTCATCCAGGCCATAGCATTTCCAGTCCACCAGGTATTGTAGGCTTCCCAAATTTGCTGAGAGTCAAGGATTTCATGGACCAAGTACTCCTTCTGTCAGCGGAATGTTATGGGTAGTGGAGGCAGATTGGAGCGATTTGTGTATGGGTTCTCGGTGTAGGGCTTTAAAAGTGAAATATGAAAGATGGGGTGGATCTTCAAGGACTCAGGCAGCTATAAGCTGAAGGCCACTTGGCTTACTCGTTCTATAATCCAGTGCTGCACCCAGTGCAGGTTGGAGGCTAAATCCACGGCAGCCAGTACTGGAGAACTCATGGGCAAGCCTGGGTGCAAGCGTGGGTGAAAGCCATAGTTTGTGAAGAAAGGACTATGGTAGGTCCAGGTGTGGATTGCATTGTTATTTGCAAATTTGCATAGCACAGCAGAGGAAATTCACTATCCTGGTGCTTACTCAAAAGACACTGCTTACAGCAAAGATACTGCTCCAAAATTTGACTGACTCTTTCTGTATAGTCCGCAGATTACAGGCGGACAAGGTGAGGGACTTGATGCCAAGGAGTCTGAGGATTCCCACCAGAATTGGGAGATGAACTGGGGCCACCGTCCAAGACAATGTCCATTGGTAATCCATGGTAATGGAAGATATTTTCCAGGAAGAGCCAAGCTGTCTCCTTTGTGCTAGGAACAGTATGGCATGGGATGAAGTGTGCCATCTTTGCTAGGTCATCAAGATTACTGAGTGTCCCTGGAAGCGTGGCAGTTCTACAACAAAGTCCACTGATATACTAGACTAAGGATGTGAAGACATTGGCAAATGCTGGAGGAAATGTAGTGGTTTTGATCATCGGTACAGGTGCTGAGGTTGCAGGTACATGGGTACAGGTGCTGAGGTCATTGGTACAGGTGCTTAGGTTGCAGAATCTTATATAATTCTTGATGGAAGCCTGTAGGCCTGGCTACCAGAATCTCCTCAACAGCAGGTACCAGGTCTTGAATTGGCCAAAATGGCTTGCAAGTAGCAAATTGTGGCATTGTTTGAATACCTGAAGCCTAGATTGTCCCTCCATAACATAAATACAACTATTTTAATAGAGGAGGACATACAGTATTATAGTTAGAACTCAAAGTTGGGTCAGGTACCCGCATCATTCAGAGTCTGGTGGATCTGAGTTGTGAATGGGTCATTGGGGAGCAAAGAGCAGATAGAGAATGACAGACTGCTGTTGATCTTCCTGTTGACAAGGCTGGACAGTTTAAGCACAGCAGCAGAGGGCTCTTCACCAGGCTTGAGATATTCATCTTTGCAGGACAGGGCATTTGCCTTTACATTTCTTGTCCCGAGGTGATAGATTACCACAAACTCAAAGTGAGTGAAAAGGAGGGACCAGTGAATCTGGCATTAGTTATGGCATCTAGCAGACCATACATACTACAGGTTCTCATGATCTGTTAGGACTTGCACAGGAAACAGAATCCTCCTAGATGGTGGACTCACTCCTTGATAGCCACCTTGACAGCCAGCAGTTACTTGCCCCAGATAATATTCTTCTGCCAGGATTAGCTTCGGAGAATAAAAGGAGTTGGTTGTGGGGGCCGACATTTTGAGATAATACTGCATCTATGGCAAAATTCAAGGTATCGGCCTCGATTATATATGATTTAGTGGGATCTGGGTGAATCAGGATGGATACTGCCCTCTTCAATTGATCCAAGGTCTACAGAGCCTCTATGGACCAAACACACTTCTTTTTGCAGGAGTGCCATTATGGGTGCAACCAGGCTAGAGAATTTTTTAATAATTGCCTGTAGAAACTGTCGAACCCCAGGAATTGCTGCACCTCATGTACATCCTTAGGTGTGGCCCAGTCAGATATTGCCACCATCTTATGCATATACATAGCAAGTCCCTGGGGCAAAATGATATTCCACTGTGTCTTTTTCAAACTTGCATTTCTCGAGTTTCACATAGAGCTGGTTGTGGTGGAGGCTCTCCAAGACAATGTATGTGATGACTGTGGAGGTCCTGACTTTCAGAGAAAATGAGGATGTCATCCAGATAAATTACAACAAATTGGTCCAGTATGTCCCTAAATATTTCATTTATGAAATGCGGAAAGGTTGCTGGACCACTGCATAACCCAAATGGCATAACTAAATACTCGAAGTGACAATACCTGGTATAGAAGGCAGTCTTCCATTTGTCTTCTTCCTGGATTCTCACACCAGGTTAGATGCTCCGCAGAGGTCCAACTTTGTGAAGACCTTAACAGAGGGGAATTTTTATTATTGAGTGGTAAGGAGTACCAGTTTTGGAGTGTAATCTTGTTCAGCACTCAGTCGTCCACACAAGGCCAGAGGGAGCTATCTTTCTTAGCCATGAAGGAGATCAGGGGCGCCGCTGTGGACATGGAGGGGTGAATGGACCCGTTCTGCAGGTATTTCTTGAGATAGCTCCAGAGTGCCTGTAGTTCAGATTCAGAGAAGAAGTAAAGGCACCTGAAGGGAACCTTTGCCCCTATTTGGAGGTTGATGGAGCAGTTGTTGCTGTAATGGGGCAGTAGAGTATTGGCTTTCTTTTTGTCAAACACATTGGCATAATGTTGATATTTAATAGGAATCCGTGGGGCTATTAGGGAAGTTGTGGGGGTTGCTAGGGACACCTTTGGACCTCCTCTTCATGTCTCTGGATCTTTGGGGAACCAATTAAGCCACAAAGGGTTGCTGGCACTGGGTGGGCTGTTGAGAAACAGGACTGTTGGCAACACAGGGAGTCAAAATGTACTATGCCCGACTACTAGCAGATTCATGGTCATAGCGACAAGTCAGGAGATGCCAAGGACAAATGGTGAATAAAGTGCATGAAGTAGCCCCAACTGAAGGATTTCTCAGTGACCTCGAAGTGTAGTTACCTCTAAGGGGGCTGTCTGGGGGGGGTGACCGGTCCCAGTGAAAAGAGTGATCCAGCTATGAACTCCACTAGCTCAGGGTACTCCTAGGACTGGGAGAGGTAGTGTGTGCTCGGAAAAACTCCAGATCCATGAAACTATCTGAGGCACCTGAGTCCACAAGCACTTCTAGGTTGGTGTCAGGCATAGCAGGGTGCCGGAGCTGGAGCCGGAGAGGGAGGGATACATTGGATTCTGATTGGCCATCACCAAGGTACTGATGGACAATTGTTGGTATGGACTGCTGGGGAAAGGGGAAGGGCACAAACCCAGCCCAGATTCCCTTATCAGGGCTGAGGCATGGCATACAGATCAAACCTTGGCAGGGCAGCTTGATACAATGTGCTCTGGTTCCCCTCAATATAGGCATAGTTCCAATGCCCAGCATCGATTCTTCTCCACGTCAGAAAGGTGGGGCTGAACCTGGTCAACTTGAATAGGTTCAGATGATGGAGAAGGGACTGGTGATGCAGGGGCCAGAGTCAGCAGAGCTTCCAGTAGGAAGCTCTTTTTACATCACATCATTCAGCCAGGAGGTGGTCGATTTTGATCATAGATTGACTAAGGCATCCAGGCCAGAGAAGGATCCCAGCCAGGCCAGTTCATCTTTAATATAATTGTTTAACCCAAGTCAGAAATTATAAAGCTGGGCAGCCTTGTTCCACTTGATATCTACTATCAAACATCAGAACTCTGCTGCATATTTAGCAACCGGACAGCGTCCCTGCCACAACACCTAAAGCATGGCTTCGGCCATATGCTTATGACTTGAGTCATTGAAGTTTACTGCCATTGCCTAAACTAAGTCCTCAACTAGTCCCAGAAATGGGCTTGATTTCTCCAGGACAGGAGACGCCCAAACCACAGCCTCCCCACTAAGCAGGCTGATAACCATTCCTACTCACACATGGTTGGAGGAGTACGACTGCAGGCATACAGAAATAGGAGATGACACGGTTTTTCTATTGTAAAACAGCCACCCGCAGGTCTGTCATTGAATGACCAGACAGGTTAAAGTGTTCTCCCACTGGTTTTTGAGTATTATGATTCCTGATGTCAGATTTGTATCCATTAATTCTTTTGCGTAGAAACTGTCCGGTTTGGCCAATGTACATGGCAGAGGGGCATTGCTGGCACATGATGGCATATATCACATTGGTAGATGTGCAGGTGAACGAGCCCCTGATGGTATGGCTGATGTGATTAGGTCCTATGATGATGTCACTTGAATAGATATGTGGACAGAGTTGGCATCGGGCTTTGTTACAAGGATAGGTTCCTGGGTCAGTGGTTTTGTTCAGTGATGTGTGGTTGCTGGTGAGTATTTGCTTTAGGTTGGGGGATTGTCCATAAGCGAGGACAGGTCTGTCTCCCAAGATCTGTGAGAGTGAGGGATCATCTTTCAGGATCAGTTGTAGATCTTTGATGATGCGCTGGAGAGGTTTTAGTTGGGGGCTGAAGGTGACAGCTAGTGCTGTTCTGTTATTTTCTTTGTTGGGCCTGTCTGGTAGGAGTTGACTTCTGGGTACTCATCTGGCTCTGTCAATCTGTTTTTTCACTTCAGCAGGCAGGTACTGTAGTTTTAAGAATGCTTGATAAAGATATTGTAGGTGCTTGTCTCTGTCTGAGGGATTGGAGCAAATGCGGTTATATCTTAGAGCTTGGCTGTAGACAATGGAACGTGTGGTGTGTCCTGGATGGAAGCTGGAGGCATGTAGGTAAGTGTAGCGGTCAGTAGGTTTCAGATATAGGGTGGTATTTATGTGACCATCGCTTATTAGCACAGTAGTGTCCAGGAAATGGACCGCTTGTGTGGATTGATCTAGGCTGAGGTTGATGGTGGGATGGAAATTATTGAAATCGTGGTGGAATTCCTCAAGGGCTTCTTTTCCATGGGTCCAGATGATGAAGATGTCATCAATGTAGCGCAAGTAGAGTAGGGGTGTTAGGGGACGAGAGCTAAGGAAGGGTTGTTCTAAGTCAGCCATAAAAATGTTAGCATTCTGTGGGGCCATGCGGGTACCCATAGCAGTGCCGCTGATTTGAAGGTATATATTGTCCCCAAATGTGAAATAGTTGTGGGTGAGGACAAAGTCACAAAGTTCAGTCACCAGGTTAGCTGTGACATTATCGGGGATACTGTTCCTGATAGCTTGTAGTCCATCTTTGTGTGGAATATTGGTGTTGTCCATAGTGGCTAGGATGGTGTTTTCTGGAAGATCACCGATGGATTGTAGTTTCCTCAGGAAGTCAGTGGTGTCTCGAAGATAGCTGGGAGTGCTGGTAGCGTAGGGCCTGAGGAGAGAGTCCACATAACCAGACAAGCCTGATGTTAGGGTGCCAATGTCTGAGATGATGGGGCATCCAGGATTTCCAGGTTTATGGATCTTAGGTAGCAAAAATACATGTGCCTGTACAGATTTGTTTCTGTGCTTTGTCAGGAATTTTTTTTTAGCAGATGGTGAAGCTTCTTTAGGTAATCCTCAGTGGGATCAGAGGATAATGGCCTGTAGAATGTGGTGTTAGAGAGCTGTCTAGCAGCCTCTTGGTCATATTCCAATTTATTCATGATGACGACAGCACCTCCTTTGTCAGCCTTTTTGATTATGGTGTCAGAGTTGTTTCTGAGGCTGTAGATGGCGTTGTGTTCAGCATGGCTGAGGTTATGGGGCAAGTGACGTTCTTTTCCACAATTTCAGCCTTTGCACGTTGACGGAAGCAATCTATGTAGAAGTCCAGTCTGTTGTTTCGACCGTCCGGAGGAGTCCACGCAGAATCCTTTTTTTTTGTAGTGCTGGTAGGGGGGATTCTGTGGGTTAGTATGCTGTTCAGAGGTATGTTGGAAATATTCTTTGAGTCGGAGACATCGAAAGTAGGATTCTAGGTCACCACAGAACTGTACCATGTTCGTGGGTGTAAAACTCTCATTCACAAGGAAAGGTAGACTAAACCAGTAGAAATGAATGTATTAACCTCAAAAGGATAACTTGAACATCTGTGAATCTCAGTTTTTGTTTATTACACTGTAACCAAATCTGATCTTGTAAATTTAAATAAAGGACATAGATTAATGATCACTGTGTATCGCACAAACACACTGTTTACATGGATATTTGGACCACTCAAATGTTTCCTCATTAAGCTATTTCAATGTGTGTTTTTGAAAAAACAGCTGTTAAAGTTGTTCTAGGAGGCTTTAAATGGTATAAAAGCACCTATAAGTATTCGTTCACAGGATATGAACACTCATTGACCTCAGCTGCACATTTTTAAGGACTCACACACACAAAAAACAATGGGAAAAAAGGAAATACACTCCAAAATAAAATACTGAGTAAAAAAGAAATTCTCTGCACAAAAACCTGGGTATTCCTGTTTAACCAACAATAATTATTATTTTAAAAATGAGATTAAGTCTGAAAACAACCTCAGGATACAAAATAATATAATAAAATAAATACGATCATCTCCATCTATTGCTTACAGAGGTCCTTTGATCTGCAGATCTCAACGTGCTTCACAAAGATGGGCAAGCACCATTATCCCTAATTCACAGATGGGATAAGAGGGAAAAGAGGGAGAGAGAGAAAGCACAATAGAAAAGGAGAGAATCCCAGTTTATAATGACAATTTGGATCAAATTGTATTTTCCAAAAGTCATCTACCATTGCTACTGATGCATTAGTCACTCACTTATACTAAAGTACATTCAGCTTTTAGGATCAGAATAAATAATGATTTCTTCGATTTTTTTAAAGGAATGAATAATTTTCACAGCTTATTCTATGACAAGCAGCTGTAGGTGGAGAACAGAAACAGCTTGTGGGAGAACTCCTTAGAATCAATTATAACTGAAATTGCTTTGACTGTAAAATGCTTAGCAGAACTTTCTTTATGCTAAAATATAGAGATTTCAGTACTTAAGATGTCATATTTGGGAGTTAACTGATCCACATGTAGAGATCATTCAGATGCAAATAATTAAACCAATCCTTATATTCAAAAACTTTAAATCACATGAGACTGAATATAATTGGCAAGTTATCAAGAAGTTCAAATTCTAAACAGCAAATGAAGCCCTAACACATAACACAGTTTAAAAGTCTCAAGATTCTGAATCTGCAACTGGAAAGTGCCTTTGATACAACAATGATTTAAGAAACCACTGTGACGTTACTGATATAATCTGGAACCATATAGAACATGGTTGCAACCAAAGTCCTGTAGTGGCACCAAATCTTGTATAAAGGGGGTCAAATGAGGTGTCTAAGACAAGGTTATGGTTTGCTGGTTATGATTATTCTTTCTATATGAATGTGTCAATTTTGTAGTTGAAGTTATGAATATTGGCTCTATACTGTCTGTATTTCATATGCTATGCTTCTGGGAAACACCCCAGACAAGCTGATGTTAGCTCTGCCTAACCTGCTTGATGGCCCATTAAGGACCATCAGCTATACAATTGACCCACTGAGAGAAGGCAGATACGCCTTGTAACTCAGCAAAGTATGCAGGAACTTGCCCATGTGACTCCAGACTCCATTTTGCTGTAATTTTCCACAGTAAGAACAAAGAGGTGTTCTTACACTGGAAAAGACTATAAAAAGCTGATGCCTCGTCTCCATCTTGTCTTCAATCTTGCTTCTTACCTCTGGAGGGACTTTGCTACAAACTGAAGCTCTGATCAAAGGACTGAGGACCCATCCCACCTGGGGATGTACTCCAGAGACTTGATTTTGAATCTGCAGTTTATTTCATCACTGCTACAAGCCTAAACCAAGAACTTTGCCATTACTGTATGTAATTGATTCCATTTAACCAATTCTAGTTCTCATCTATATCTTTTTCCTTTTATGAATAAACCTTTAAATTTTAGATTCTAAAGGATTGGCAACAGCATGATTTGTGGGTAAGATCTGATTTGTATATTGACCTGGAGTTTGGGGCTTGGTTCTTTGGGATCGGGAGAACCTTTTTTCTTTTACTGGGGTACTGGTTTTCATAACCATTTGTCCCCATATTGAGTGGCACTGGTGGTGATACTGGGAAACTGGAGTGTCTAAGGGAATTGCTTGTGTGACTTGTGGTTAGCCAGTGGGATGAGACCAAAGTCCTCTTTGTCTGGCTGGTTTGGTTTGCCTTAGAGGTGGAAAAACCCCAGCCTTGGGATGTAACTGCCCTGTTTTAAGCAATTGGTCCTGAACTGGCACTCTCAGTTGGGTCCCGCCAGAACAGCATTGTTACAATCACTAGCAACTAATTAATATCCACCATACGACCTAATTTATTTTGAATTAAAAGCAGTAGCTAGTCAAAACATTTTAGCCACAGTTACACAGATACAGATCAAAAGCAACTCTGCCATGCAAATAAAATTTAACTTACCCTGATGGCATCTTCAGGCCATGATTTAAGCATTGTAGCAATGTGCCCCCGGTCATGGATGGTGATAAAAAGACCTCTGCAACCAAATAAATAAATACTTTGCATTTCTACATTATATGAACATTTATTTAAAAATTTTAATATTTATTTAAATGTCTCTTTAATTTACTCTGTATCAAGATATGTGTTAAAATATCTGTAAATCGTAAAAACTATCACAGGACAAAATGGAACTCTCAATCATCTGTTCAGTCTGTGAGAAACACTTCTATGAGCTAAATAAAAAAAAGTGTTTAATTTATTGTGAAATACAGTATTACTTTTAAAACTGATTCAGCACTCAAAAAGGTAAAGGATTGCCAAATTTGGCCATTCAAGTGTAAACTCTGATTGATTTAATTTAAAATACAGGATTTGGCTACATGGTTAAAACAGATAAACCAATATTAAGATAAAACTAAATTTAAAACATATTTTAAATTGTTTATGAATTTCATAGGATATTTGTCTCAAACTACAAAATAAGATTAATTCATGTAGCATATGATATAGACGCTTTTCATGCAGATCTAAAAAATATATTTGGCAGGCTGAAAAAGAATAGGCCAATTCTTATGAACTAAAGTATAAAGTGTCCATGAAATGCTGTAGGTTAAATACAAATTATAAGAATACAGGAGCAATTGCATACATTATTTAAAAATATAGTCCACCAGCCTGTATGGTTAGACATCCCCTTTGACTTGTGTGCAACAAGGGCCTGATACTACAAGATTTGCATATACAGCACTTGCCTTGGGCCCCCCAAAAGAGTAAATATCCTATAGTTTTGAATGTACTCATAATTTTACTTTAGCAGAATGCTTGGAAATTGTTATTTAGCACTGCAAATAGAGTGGAATTTATACCAATGAGCTACAAGTGTTATTTTAATTCTCCTATTCACTGATTTTTTTTAAAATCATCCTACAGTCCTTTTGCAAAATTACCTCAGCTGCAATGGGAGTTATATGCACATAAGAAATGCAGTATTATCTCATACACCATGTGAGACAGTGGGTGAAATACTAGCTTTAATGAAGAAAACCACAGAAGTCTCATTGACTTCACTTTTAAAAACCATGGAGAAAATGACAAAAATGAAGATTTCAGTACAAGTTACCCAGGAGTAAGGTAAGATTATGAATCTTATTATAAAATTTGTCTTTATTACAGAGACAAGAAAAACTATATAAACATTTACTGCACGTGGTCTCTCAGTCCCACTGCCACCTCCAGGCAAATGGACCCATGGCCATAAGAAATCAATGGAGCCTCACAGATTTCATTGGAGTTCTCATGGGTGCAAAGGGATCCACCTTCATGGATGTGGTCTGAGGAAGAGTTCTGTATAAGCTCAAAAGCTTGTCTCTCTCACCAACAGAAATTGATCCAATAAAAGATATTACCCACCTTGTCCCTTTAAGATATTTGGGACAATTACCTATTAAATACTATCAGGTAAACATTTAAACCTTTTAGATCAAGTTCCTCCCACACAATAATAGTCCAAAATATACTATGAAACTTGTTCCATTGATCCACGCATATGATAAGCACCTAGGATGCATTATATTGACTAAGAAATGCGGAATAAGTATTTCAGATGGTCAATATGTTTCACTGTGCTTTCGGTGACTAATAAGTGACTTTTCCACTCTGTTGAAAAATATAGTCAACACATTATAAGATCAAAACTCAGTCCCTTCTAGGTGTCTGGATTGGTTTACAAAGAAACTCATAACAATATAATGAATTCCATCCCCTGCCTTTGCTGCTCATAGAGTTCCTCCTAGATGACTGTCCAGCTTAGACCTTCTCTGCTCTAAGAGACAATCCCTTATCCAGGGTCAAGTTAACAAGCCCCGCTGCCTCAGTGATATCTATCAATGGCTCCATGCAACTTAATACTTGATGAATCAACAGAAAATCCGGCCACGCCAGTAAAAATACAAAATATAGGTGTCTCATATTCCTGCTTTACTTTAATTTTTACAGAGTTTTAGAAGATCTGTCAATATATGACATACACAATACATGCTACTCTAGTTACAAATAATTTATCTTTTTCTTCAAAATTTCTGCAAACACTACTTCTACCACAGATTTCCACCGTTAGCTAAAAGCATCTATTAACAGAAGTTTACATATTTTTATATCACACATTATCACAGTATGTTGAGCATACTGTATATATCCGATTGACCTAACAATACTGTTTACACCCAAAAATTCCTATCCAAAGGAAAGATACAACACATTCTGTTTTCTTATTATAAGAAAAACAGGCAAAATTGGGTGCATTTATAAATACAAAAAACAAATAAATACAAAAATCAACCAAGGACACATAATGTAAGACATGACAATAAAATATGGAATAGAGAAGAAATCTGCAGCTTGTAAGTTAGCATTGCAGTGTGTTAACCCATAAGGTTTGGGTTTGTTTGTCTGTTTGTTTTGTGATGCACAGCACGGGCATTGTTATTTTGTAAAACTTGTAAATTACTGTGTCCATTCTATAAATCACCTAAGGCCAAATAGTATTGCTTAAGTGTTATAAGCATCGTGGAATTTAAAATTACTCTTGAGTACAAGCACACCAAAGAAAACAATTGAAAGTGTAAGAAAAGAGCTGTATAGACATCCTTCTTTTAGACTTAAACTGACCAAACATGTTTGTGTTAAATGAAGCAAAAAGCTGTATGGATTTTCTAAAGAGCTTGAGTCCAGCCCAGAGTGGTGAAGTGACCTTTTTAAATCTGTGGAGCAAGGTCTCATTGGAATGGATTCCTTGACAGGCGGAAATAAAAGCAGTATGGCTGCTTAAGAGATGACTTTGTTAAAACATTTGTAAGGAACTTTGCAGAAGTATGCCGTGTTCATTTTAGAAATCTGTTCAAGTGGGACAGCATCCAAACAACAATGACAAATAGAGATCAAAATGTAAACATAAGAGTCATGCCCCAACATTTTTTTCTCCCCATTTTTCCTTCTTGCTTCTTTCTACTTGTTTCTGAAGATAGCATTTATCTGACTATCCAGATACCCATGGTATTAGAGAGACAATTTTGTCTTTTTCATTTCTTGTCTCTGTAGCTCTATATTCAGTCTTCTCTCTCCTTTTCTTCTCCTGGTGTCAGTGATTTTCTCATCTCCCTTTTTTCTCTGACTTTCCAGAATCCTCTTCCCCAAATCACTCTTTTCTAACACCTTCTTCCACAAGGAGCTAGTTTTAAAGTCTAATGCTGATCTCAAACCAGTTTTACATTAATTTAACTATACCTAAGGTGACCAGATGTCTCTTTAATTTTATAGGGACAGTCCCGATTTTGGGGTCTTTTTCTTATATAGGTTCCTATTACCCCCCCACCCCCTGTCCCGATTTTTCACATTTGCTGTCTGGTCACCCTAACTATAACACTATGTAAGCTATAGGGGATATTCAGAGCATACTGGTAGGGCTGAAACTGTTTTGAAAATTCCCTTTGTGTCTGTTAAGGGACAACAGTCTCTCTTTATGCAGTTCAGAAGAGACTTTATCATCCTCAATGAGAAACATTCAGTCAGAAAAAACATATACATTGTAACCCTGCTCGAAGTTCCCAGAAATGTGGGCTAGTCTGAAAAAAAGTGAGAAGTGAGAAGTTTTAATCCTGAAGCCGGTTGATACCATCTGAGAAAGGAATATTAGAAATTTTCCCACTATGTAGCTGTAACACCAAATAAATGGGACCTAGCAACATTAAGGTCTGAGAGTTCGCTTCATATGCTGCCATACTGTTTAAAAACAGAAACAAAAAATCTTGGACACCTTTGGGCTATTTAACTATTTTTTTTCTATCCTTTGAATGTAGATGTTGACTCACCAGACAAGGTATTCAGTCAGCACTTGCATCCCCACATTAACAACCCATACCATAATACAGTTACATTTAAACAAAATACCATGGCAAGATCCTCAGCCTCATTAGGGCTGCTTCGGTCATTTTAGTTACTTGGGAAGGACACAGGGTTGGTGCTTGGGCAGCTCCATATATGCTTTGCTCCCATTCAGATTTGTACTACTACAGCAATTGTTTAAATGGAAATATAATATTAGGAAACTATGTATTTTAGCCTTCTTAATTAAATGCCACAGCTAGAAACAAAGAGGAAGGTCAACACCATATGGTTAGCCAGTTCTTTGCTGACCTTACTGCCCTATGGGCCAACAGTGCACACATTCCCATTCCACTTTCTCCTTCCCCGCAAGAGCTCAATGAGCCCTGTAGAGTGGGTCAGAATCAATGGAGTATTGATTGGGGGTTGGAAGCTCATTTGTACAATAAGCTCTTCTTCCTAATTAGTTCTGCATTACTCACCTGTGGAGCAAATGCAAATCTCCATAACAACTCTGTGCTCACTGGTTATAATTGTCTTGAGAATCAAGCAGCATAGTGAAGAGTCAGCACATGTGTTATTCTATTGTACCCCCTTAACAAAAGGTAACAGGGGTTCAAGATTTGACCCTCAGTAAGTGAGTGCACACAAAAAATATGTTAAAAGAACATTATTAAGGTTTCAAAGTCAAGCACTGAAAAGTTAGGCCATATCAGAATTAAGGTTGCCTGTGAAACCTTAATTCACCCCCCTTGTTCTTATGGATTATGATACAATCTTTAATTATAAGATCAAATAATTTTTTTTCCACAGGACCCCTGCCTCATTGGACAATACTCATTTAATAAGCAACTATTTGATATTTTATTTTTCCTCATTAAATATAAAATATAAATAAATAAAAATATGGAGATATACCTATCTCATAGAACTGGAAGGGACCCTGAAAGGTCATTGAGTCCAGCCCCCTGCCTTCACTAGCAGGACCAAGTACTGATTTTGCCCCAAACCCCTACATGGCCCCCCCTCAAGGATTGAACTCACAACCCTGGGTCTAGCAGACCAATGCTCAAACCACTGAGCCATCCCTTCCCCCACATTGTTTTCTCCCATGCCTTATCTGATGCACACTATTCAAACCCTGCTCAGAAGACAAAAATTTAATCTCCTCATAGGCTTTTCTATGGCACTCGTCACTATAATATCTGTAAAGAATTTATTTTCACAACACCCCTATGAGATGAGTGGGTATTATTATCCCCGTTTTACAGATGGCAAACATATACAGAGGGATTAAGGTAAAAAGTTACTGCTAACTTTGAGTGCCCAATTTGAGAGACCTAGCAGCTGATATTTCAGAGTACTTAGCATTATATATCACTTTATATATTCAAGCACAGCTCCCGTTAACTTCAGTTGTAGTTATAAGATTTGTACTTCTGTAAATCAGGCCCTAAAATCTCAAGTTGGGCACCCAGAAAATGAAGAACATACAATTAGTGACCACCTCTGAAAAATGTATTTTAAACGACTTGCCTAGCATGACATAGGAACTCTATAGCAGAAGACAGGAAAAGATCCAGTTCTCCAAGACAGCATTCAAATACCTTAATCATCAGATCACTGCCTTCCCCTGCCTCAATCACTGCACACCTTCCAACGTCTGCAAGAAATGAGATGGAGTACTACAGCAGACAGCCTCCTTCAAGTACATAACCCTGATTCATGCCCAGAGCAGAGTAGAAAAATAGTTGCACAGGCCACCTTGGTATTTCCTAACTCTTGAGTGATAGACTTTTTAACCACAATAATGTTATTTTAACTTTTTTTTTGCATGTTATTTCCTAGGTTTTAAAAAAATGCAAACTGAAAAAACAAATTCCATTATGTTGCATCATACTGACACCCACAAGGTTCATCAGCAGGGTTGGAACCTTTAGATCCACTACATACCTCCATCACTTGAGCTAATGGATTAACAGATAGCAGTAGTAGGTTGTTGTCCTCTATGTGAATCAGCACTAGAGAAGGATGAAACACGCATGCTGCCAGTGGGTTTCACAGATATTTGTGACAGCAGAGGAGTGGTGAGACTTGGGGACGTTGGGTTCCATTCCAGACTCTGGAAGGGAATGTGTCTAGTGGGCATATACTCTTCTGCTCATTCCCCTGAAGCACAACCCCTTTTGTCCCATCCCTCAAAACTGTCCACATCTCAGTAATATCTCTACCTCTCCACTGGCTCCTTGTCCGAGTCCAAGTCTCCTAATTTAGCCAGTCCCAGTCTTCATTCATCAGGCTTCTAATCTCATTCCGAGCCTTCTTGCCCAATAATTCCTAGTCTCATCCCTCCAGACTTCCCATCCTAAGATCTCCACTCCCAGTCTCAGTCTCCTTGCCCAGCAAATCCCTATTATGTTCCCAAATCCTCAATTTTTCTCTTTCCCACAGGGTTCCACTCACCCCCTCTGACCGCATCTGCAGTGGCTACCAGTTCCACTCTCCTTCCCTGAGCTTCACACCCAATTTTAGCATCCTTATCTCCCCCAGCTTCTTATCCCAGTCGCTCTGTGCAGCCATTCCCAGTTCTCCCCCTGCATGTTGGCTCTTTATGATATCCTTCTCTCTTCCCCCACATATACTTTTCCCTGAAGCACTGGTTTCCAGTCCCAGTCTCCTTGCATCACCAGTCCCAATCTCCTCATCCAATCTCAGTTCCCTCCCCCACTGGCTCCCTACCTCTCCACCCACACCTATTTCTCTCCCTGACTCCTAGACCAAGTCTTCTTGCTCACACAGTACCAGTCTCACTTCCTAGTTCCCAGTCTCTGACCACCTGTCAGCGTCCAGTCCCAGTCTCCACCCCTAGACTCCTTTTCCCAATCTACTCCCTCAGACATCCCCCACAATGCCCTAGGTTTGCCTCTTGTCCGCTCTGCATTGAATCAGATGGCTTCCTCCTGCATACTGCTTGGGGTCCTCCTGCATACATGGGGGGAGGGGTCATTGAGGGCACAGGAGAAACAGGCTCCCTGCTCTCAGTTCCAGTGCCTGACCCCACCACTACCTAGAGCAGCTATTGCAGGGAAAATTCAGATTCACTCCAGAAGCCCTGGTCTGAAGCATATGGAGGAGCTTTGTGGGAATGGTCTATATACCATCAGCATCAACATGGGACTGGACTGTGTACATATCAGCAACCAAGTACAATTTATCCCCTCACAGCTACTCTATGTAACAGGATTACAATGTGGAGTTGGTACATGTGTAGTCCTGTTACATGCAGGAGCTGTGAGAGGATGGAGCATACTTGGTAATTCTGTGGGGATACTATATGTGCAACCAAGTCACGTATAGGCGTTGTGAGGGGATGGAATACACTCCGTTGCTCTGTGGGGATGGTGCATGCAGAGTCTGCTCAGCACAAGGAGCTGTGAGAGGCTCAAGCATGCTCAGTGAGGATGGAGTTTTCAGAGATTTTACCTGTTAAGTTGTAGCAAGTCTCTACTGAGTGTGTGCGCGAACTGTGATTTTTGAAAGATTTATAACTTGGCTAAATTTGGGCAGATTTTCACAGGAATAGCAAAAAGTACAACCTCTGACACAAACCACGCCCATGCCAAATTTTAAGTCCTGCCTCCAGAGCATGGGGGAGACAGATTTCCAAAGAAAAGGTCACCAGAATTTTTTAATTTTGAAAATAAATTATTTTTCCACATCCTAATTCTCAGAAATGGCTGAACCGTTTTGGCTGAAACTTTCTAAAACAATCTGAGGCAGACACCCAGCCTGAAAAACTTCAGCCTGAACAGTTAAAGTTTGGCAAAGTTATAAGCAACTGTGTCTTATAATGGGATGTGACAGGCAACCTTAAGAACAGCGGTGCTATCAATGCTGCCTATAAAAACAGAATGGAAATTACTTATATGAAAGTGTGATATCTGTTTGCAGCTTTTTGTGCCTTGTAATATGCCTCTTAGTGAAAGACACCGCAGTTTTAATTTTGGCTCTAGGATGTCTGCCCAGATGTGAAGCAGCAGGAGAAAAAGCCATAATATAGCATACCTTACACTTCTATAAAAGATATGCCACAAAATGCTGCAACTCCAAGTACAACTATGGAATACCTACTGGCTAAATATCATATTGACAGGCTATTTCTATATCTTTAACAGAAATAAATAAGATAAAAATAATAAACAGGCAAATTTTTGTATACCAATAGTACCGAAGGACCCCGACCAAGACCTGGATAGTGTACAAACACAGAATACAAAGCAGTCTCTACCCTGAAGAGCTTATAGACAAGCTGTAGACAAGACAAAGCAACAAGAGGGAAGGCTATAACATACAACCAAAGTGAATAGAGTAATGGTCTGAAAATGTCATTTTAGTACCACAGTTTTTGTTATGGTTTTGTTTTGGTTTGTTTTTTTAATTTCTCAGGTGGGGTTCTGTGGGACGGGATTAACTAAACTAAGAGACAAAGAAAGGGAGAGAGAACACTGAAGGGAGTGGGTAAGGCTAATAGAGAATGGGGAAGAGGGGGAAAGAAGGGGAACATGAAATGAGGCTGAAGTGAACAAGGAGCATTTATACCCTGCTTATCGCCTTGGTAAATGAAGAAGTGATAATAGAGATGGCAGAATTCTTATATAGGGTTAGATATTCTGCTGTGCCCAATAATAAGTGGGTGCAGCTGGAGGGGGCACAAACAGGTTGCAGATCCATGATCCTAAAACCAGTTTATGCTAGTCCAGTCCCAGAACATTTTTAAGCAATCTGGGGGCTGCAATGAAGTATATCCACTGCCTAGGGCTCCCAAGAAGAGCTGACAAAAATTCAGATTTCCGGTTTGTGAGAAATTTCAAGATTTCAAAATTTAATTTCATTCTAAATCTGACCAAAACCAATTTTTTCAAAATTATTATGAACTTGAAATCCTCTGACACATGGCGTGTTTGAAACAAAATATGCTCTCTGGAACTGACAGCTGCAGACTCAAACTGACACGCTTGTAGCTGGAAGCCCTGAGGTCTTCAGCAGTCCACCAGGCAACCTGGCAGGGAACCAGCCTGTGATTCAACAAAAGTTTGCTGAATCCCAACTTGCTTTCTGAGACATTTCAGGTTTAACAAACTGGCACTTTTTCATGAAACATTTGTCAGAAAATGTCCATCGAGCTCTAGACTCAAAGGGTCATCCATCAGCCAGGACAGGAACGGTGATAGAGCAATAGTGCTCTTGCAATGACCCCCCCATGCTGCCTCTACAGCTGGGGATTCCCCACAATGCAGAATAGGAAATGACTGTTTTCTTGGCCCTTTGAGCTGCCAGAGCAGTACAAAAAGGGCTGGGAAAGAATCTGGTTTAAATGTTTTATTAATCATGCCGGCATATTTACTGGCTAATTTAGAATGTCAGATAAAGATTTTGTGTCAAACTGATAAGCAGCATAAGACATTTTCTATACTTCTCTACAGTGTGTCACCTCTGGCAGAAAAGTGACTAGGAATGAGACTCTGGAGGGGACAGGCCACAACAAGGTGCATGTTGAACACTCAAATTAAGAAGTACTAACTCAGGGGTAGAAGCAATAGTTAAATATTGACCATATTTTGCTAGGATATGGAAGGGAAACCCTGATCATGGACACATCTGCTTTTAAAAAAGGTTGGAGGAAAATACACAGTATAAATTCTGCTGGTCTTTTAGCATGCATATATACAGCTGCTTTCTAATTAGACACTTAAAAATAACAGCAGCAGCAACTACAACAACAAAGAAAAGGCAGAATCAAGCTCCTAGAATTCTCCTGTACCCATGTTGAGCCCAGTCAGATTTAGAAGTCTTTATTGTAAACACACATTCTGAAATTTAGAATTTAATGCACTCTTCACAAACTGAACTGAGACTCCCACCAAACTGAACAGACTCATTAAAGGGAGTTATGTTTATATAAGGGACAATATAGACTGGGACCACTGGGGCTTCCAAAGGTGACTCATCTTGGTAGTGACTAATAATTGCTGGCTCTAAGTTTGTTGTGGGAATTACTTTCCAGATAAAAAAGTTATTTTTGGACCAGATCGTGGGGTGGTGCTGATCTGCACAGAATAGTTTAGTATGTGGATACGCAATGTTGGCTTAAAACTTACCTTTGCACCTATTTGATCCTGGTACAGCCTGTCAAGGACTGGTCCCCTACACCGAGTTAAAGCAGCCAGAGAAGTACACCTCTGCCCCGATATAACGCTGTCCTCTGGAGCCAAAAAAATCTTACCGTGTTATAGGTGAAACCGCATTATATTGAACTTGCTTTGATCCACCAGAGTGCGCAGCCCCAACCCTTGGAGCGCTGCTTTATTGCGTTATATCCGAATTTGTGTTATATCGGATCGCGTTATATTGGGGTAGAAGTGTATTGTAATTTATGCCAACTGCAAATAGCCAAGAGAGGCTGAAACTACAGCCAAGGACCAGCATGGCACAGGAGCACCCTAGACATGCCCCCTTTCCTTCAGTCATACCAGCAGAAAGGAAGGGGAGTGATACAAGAGCTCTTTCACCAGCTAAGCATCACGGGAGGTGATCCTCCTTGAGCCAGTTATGTCAGTACCTGGGCAAATTGTGCTGGTAGGGTGGTACAAAAAGGCCATACTATGAGAGAATATGGCCCTTAGTTTAGTCACAATAAAGTAAAAAGGTTTAAATATATTGTTTATGATATTTTAGAGTGGAGATTATTCCAGTGACAGCTCATTAGTCTATTTTCCATTAAAATGTAGTCTATAAAAGTACATGTGAATCACAGCAATAAAAATAATCCTTTTTCATTCTCTTATGATAATGGGAGGCACTCACTAAGACTTGTTTAAAAATTTCAAACATTTTCCAATGGAACAAAGTTCAAACTTTTCTCATAACCCTAAATATTTTAACAAATACACTCAAAGAGGATATAGAGTAACAGAGGTAACTTATTAACTTCCCCAATGCTGCCTAAAACAACAACCTTAAAAAACACTAGTTCATAGAACAGCTTCAGTTCAATTCAGCAATGTTTCTCAGTCACCACTTGGCTAGTTTCCTGTATGTTGCACCTACAAGGAAGAGACAAGCTAGTCCCTTAGTTCCTGTAATGCAATCCATTATATAGTAGTGTTTAAAGAGGAAGTGGATCAAACCTCTGTAAGAGTAAATACTGTACTAAAAATGTTATGCATGACCATGCCCATTAAACGAAAAGTGTGTTTTGTGATACAACACACCAAAATAGACAATATTCCTGTTTCCTTCAGTTCAGCATTATTTTCTGTTCTTCATAACAACCCCAAATTTTAAATGTGTCTCACTTTTTTCAATCCTTTCTACTGAAATTCATCCCCATGCAGAAAATTGGCACCAGGCCTATGAGCCAACTATATCCCTCTAAGGTCCTATTTTGAAGAATTAAGTGGTTCATAGGCCTTATCCCAGCCCTTTACCCTGAATCCAGCAATGTGGAAGACCCCAGCTAGAGAAACAAGGACTTTAAAGTACCAAATAGGCCTCTATCATTTCCAATCTATATTCAGAAAAATAGGGTTACCATATTTCAACACTGAAAAAAGAGGACACTCCACGGGGGCTCTGGCCCCACCCCAACTCCACCTTTTCCCCATCCCTGCCTCCGCCCCCTCCCCACCCCCATTCCATCCCCTTCCCCAAAGTCCCCACCCCAACTCTGCCCCCTCCTCTGAGCACCCCGCATTCCCCCTTCTCCCTCCCGCTCTGTTCTTGGTTGGGGGTTGCTAAGTGCTTCATAAACTGTAAAACGTTTGTAAAACCTACAAAGTGAGGGTGAAACAGAGAAAAGTCTGTGAGCAAAACAAGCTGCTAGTGAGGGAGACATGGTTATCTATATGAGATGTTTTTATTTAAGAACCTATGGTAATACAAATAGTAATGATGATGATGGTGGTAATGCTACCAATAAGCAGTTAAGATTGGGACCTTATTCTAAACAAGAAAATAAATCTAAACCATGGAGAATGCAGTGAAAATTAATATTGATTATTAAGAATAATGGTGAGGTAGAAATAGCATCATGATGGTCAAGGAGAAGGGATTCTGCTAGGGCCAGGTAGTAACCATGGTTCTATTTAGTATTTCTGTCAAAGCACATTCACCGCTTAAATACAGTTCTCTGGTTTAGTTATTTGGTACAGTAACTTGCAAACCGTGAAGCCGGTAGCGCTCCGGCAAAAGATGCTCGGGGGACCCCGAGTGCGAGTGGCTGCAGCAAAACTAACAACTCGTACCGAGATGATGTCACAGCGGGCGACCGCCACCCCCCACAAATTCGGAGAGCCTTAATATAGTTGAAATACACTGAATTACAGATTTTTGGATGGACAGAATGGAAAAAATAGTATCTATTTTGCTAAAAATTAAGGACAGCTGTTAGTGTACAGGACTTCTGGCACTGCATTTCTGACTATACCACTGCCTCATTCAGTGACCCTGGGCAAGTCACTAAGGCCTGCTCTACACACAGATTTTGTGCCAGGGTAACTATTTTGGTTAGGGGTATAGTTTTTTTTTAAACCAATTTAGTTATCCCAGTACAACCCCAAGTGTGGACGTAATTCTATACTGGTACAAGCACTTTGATACCAAGTCCATGCCAAGAAGTTGTCCCACTTTCATTACACTGGTACTGTTAAAATGAGAGAATTTTCCTGCGCCACCAAGGCCTTACACTCGATCTGTTTCCACCTATTTATGATTTTCCACTTGCCGCTTTGTGATGCTCACACTGCAGGAGCTCTACAAGCATAAAGTATTTTTATGGCTGTGTATCACGAGTGGGGTGCATGGCTAGGAGCCTGACCTTTGCCTCGCCTCACAAGATATGGAGGTGCAAGACCTGAGTAACGTTTCCCCTGGGTCATGGTTTACGGACAGGACTCACAGGGCACGCAGCAGCCCGATGGATTTTCACCAGTTCCATTCAGGAAAGTAAACGGAGACACGGGGAGGGGAAGGGCGGGATCCTGCCCCGCAGACACACCCCAACAACATCCTCCAGGCAGCTCAACCCGACTAGCGGCTCCTCTCATGCCCCAGGCTCACCAGCCGCCCCAGCCCCTCCAGCTTGCCCTGTGACTGGTGCCCGGGGACGGGGGCGCAGCTCCAGCCCCAGGGGGACGCAAATCCAGACAGTGTCGGCTCCCTGCAACGTGCTGGCGACCACAACCCCCCCCCTCCGGGGTGCCCCCCAGCCCAGCGCTGGCTGCCAAGCGGCGCCCAGAGACACCCCACACCCAAAGGACAGGGGCCCGCGCCCCCCCCTCCCCCGACGGCTTGCTGCCTCACAGGGGCACGTTGGCCGTGTCGCAGGGGCTGCTGGGAGTTGTAGTTTTCGGCCGCTCCCCTCTCCCGGCTCTCCCTGGAGCGTGAGGCCCGGCCGGACTACAGCCCCCAGCATGCCCTGGGCAGGAGCCGAGTGTCGCACCGAGATGATGTCACAGCGGGCGACCCACACACACACATTCAGAGAGCCAAGCCTCCCTATTTCCCCGGACATGTTCGGCTTTTTGGCAATTCCCTCCGGACGGGGATTTGGGGACCAAAAAGCCGGACATGTCCGGGGAAATCCGGACGTATGGTAACCCTAAGAAAAATATCACCAAAACCAGAGAGCTGGTAAGAAACAAAATGAAGGACAAAGGCAGAGAACACCAGTCATGAGAATAAAAAAATTATAGATAATAGTTTGTAGACTCTTTAGGTCTGGGAATATACCTCACTGTTTTGTGGAATTACATACTAATGAATGATAAGTAATAATGATAATAATAAGGGACAACAACAGGCAAGCAAGAGAGAAGGATATCAAAGCTGGCTGTAACAATTTATAAATATAAAATTCTTTTGATCTGATATGTTGTCTAATTTATGAACATTATACTGTTTGATTATTATTGTGTTTTCAATATGATTACAAGGGGTTAATTCAAGTAGGAGTGGATTGCATGTTCACAGGAAAGTGGACAATAGCTTCAGATAGCTCCAAGGATTGATATTTAATGGACAATGCACATGTCAATTGCTTTGAAGTTTTACCTCACACCATACTGAGTTCAACAGCTGGGAACAGGAGCAGCTAATGGGAGTTTTGAGAGAGTTTTTACAGGGGGAGTTTGGGGAGGGCTATATAAACTTAACATTCTTTAAACTTAAAGCCAAACACACACCCTGATTAAAACAAAACTATAACAAAGGAAAGAGCTTCAGAAGTAAAAATAGAATACAGGCAGAAGTCCAGCAACAAAGTGGGGATTATCCAGTTTATTGCACCCAATGCAGCATGTATGATTACCTGCCCTATGGGCAGGTGACATATGTGTGCATTCAGTGCAAGGAGCTCCTCAGAGACTTTGTACAGGCTTTGGAGACGAGAGAGGCTGAACTGGAGGAGCTAAGGGAGACAGAGAGGTACATAGATGAGACTTTCCAGGACACAGAGGAACAGTCCCACCCCCAGTCTGACGGCCTTTGTGCTGTTGAGGAGGATGAAAATATCATGGAAGGAGAACATCCAACTGGAGCAGAGGTTGTGGTATCCTCTCACACTGAGGATACCTCTCGGGGGGGGGGGGGGGGGGGGGGGAGAGGGAACCCCAGTTTTTAGGAAGAGAAAGGTATTAGTAATGGGCAATTCAATCATCAGAAATATAGATAACTGGATTTGGAACCGCATGGTGACTTGCCTGCCTGGTGCGAAGATTGCAGATCTCTTGAGACATCTAGATAGACTTACATGTAGTTCTGGGGAGGAGCCGCCAGCGGTCGTGGTACATGAAGGTACCAATCACTTAAGGAAGGATAGGAGAGAGGTCCTGAAGGTCAAATTTAGGCTGCTAGGTAAGAGATTGAAGTCCAGGACTTCCATGATAGCATTCTCTGAAATGCTTCCAGTTCCACGCGCAGGGCCAGTTACACAGGCAGAACTGCAGGGTCTCAATGCGTGGATGAGATGATGGTGTAGGAAGGAAAGGTTTAGATTTATTAGGAACTAGGGAAACTTTTGGGAAAGGGAGAGCCTATACGGGAAGGATGGGTGCCACCTAAACCAAAATGGAACCAGATTGCTACAGGGTGGATTTGATTTAAATCAAATCGAATTAAATCATGATTTAAATCACTAGTCAGGAAAACTCGATTTAATCATGGTATTCTACATAAAAGTGCATTCTTGTTGGTTGTTATAACCTTAAAACATATTCTTCACAACTCAGAGATAGATGTAGGTTTCATTTTTAGAAGGTACACACTATACATTTTTAAACAGTGATTTATTTTGAAAACTTTTCAGATTAGTTTTACAGCTATATCAGAAAATGAATGATTGTTTGGTTATTTCATTTATCAAAGGTAATTGAAGGAGATATTTATGAAGTCATTGGCAGATGAACTATCTCCAATTCAACAGGTTAATCATTAATATTTGGAGGATTTTCTGACCATCCTGTATTAAGAGGAGAACATCACTCGATAGACATTTAAATTGTTTTATTTAACCAAAACAACGTTAAGTATTCTGTATTTTCTTCAACAGCAAACATATAATATTTTAACAAAATAAGCATATGTCCCTCACTTCTCACATTTATCTCCAGACTACTTCTTGTCCAGATCTATTCCGCCCCAACAATCTTTGATTCATTGAACTTTTTGAAACTTTGCACTTTTAGAGAGAGGTAAGGGATTGACTCTGTGTACACAAATTTGCAGAGGAACAATAGAGTTGAGGTCTGTTATTTCTCACCTCTATATATAATTTATTTAAAAATATTTTTGCTGTTAACAACCATGTTACCTCTGGAGACACAAATCCACAGTTTGAGAACTGCAAAACTAAGCCTGGTTTCTCATCAGATCCTACCTGTATTTTATCTTCCATCCTCTCCTCCTTACTAGTATATAGAGAATCTCCATTAATAGATCATCCCCTAAGGGATGTCTCTGTCCAAACCACATGCTTCTCTGCACCTCTCGGCTTTCCCCCATCCCTAAGTTTAAAATCTGCTCTACACCTTTTTAATTTTAAGTGCCAGCAATCCAGGGTAGATAAAAATAAATAATTTATTTTATGGACAAGGAGAAGAAGTCTGGAGATAAATGTGAGAAGGGAGGGACAGGCAGTAGAAACGAAAGTGAAACTGTTTGAGCAGCATATTCCAGAAGTCTTGAGGTCTTTCTGAGTGTAGCCTTCATTGATTTGAGATCTACCATACCATTCTCTCAATGGAAGGGAAAACCTATAATGGCAGCAGGCCATAAAAGGTACCCAGTTTGGGAATATCTTAATGAAGTACCTCTTCCTGTGGGTAAGACAGGCACGTGTGCAAACTGAAAACAGTGCAACAAAGAAATGCAAGGCCTGGTTGCCCGAATAAAACAACATCATGAGAAGTGTTCCTTCTCAGGAGGAAGCTGCATTGAAGATGATGAAAGGAACATGTCTGAACATGCAAGATCTTCAGGTTGGTAAACTCTTATTATTTCATATTTCTTTCTTAAGGACTGCCTTTCTTCCTTCTGGACTATTCTTGAATTCTCATGTTTGAGCAAAAAATATAGTTGTTACTCTATGGTACTATCATTTTAGATGCACTGGTGACACAAAATAAATAGCTGAAATAGGCAGATCTTCCTTTTACAATTTCACCTTTAAAAGCAGTACTTGCGTCAGTGAATGCAATGAGCAATACTAAATGAGCAGTATGGTAATAATAATTAAATAACTGCATTGACTTATTTTGTTTAGAAAAATCCATCCTCACCATACAGGATTCTGTAGACTATTCCCCTTAACATCACCATCATTTTCTATAGTTTCAGAGTTATCTGCCAATGATACTGTTTCAGTCACATAGCCACAGTATATCACCTGTAGCAAAAAGAAAAAAAAAAACCTCCATCATCCAGAAATAACCATAGATAAGTTTGTGAGAAGAACCAGCAGATTACAAAAAAGAGGTAATTGATTAAAAAATTGCCTGGTTTGTTTATGCAACAAACTCTTTCCGTATGACTGAGAACCCACACTTCATTAACATGGTTCAGTCATTAAGACCAGGATACAGTCCAGATGTAGCAGGAAAATTGCTGGATTAAGTGTATGAAAGAGAAATGGAGCAGTGTGCAAAAGGTCTAGAAGGTGAAATTGTTAACCTGAGTCTTGATGGGTAGAGCAATGTCCACAATGATCCTGTTGTATGTGCTTGTGTGACAAAAGAAGAAGGGAATGTCTTCCTTACAGAAACAATTGATACATCAGGAAATGCACACACAGTAGAATACTTACAAGAAGTATCAGAGTAACAGCCGTGTTAGTCTGTATCCGCAAAAAGAAGAACAGGAGTACTTGTGGCACCTTAGAGACTAACAAATTTATTAGAGCATAAGCTTTCGTGGACTACAGCATCCGAAGAAGTGGGCTGTAGTCCACGAAAGCTTATGCTCTAATAAATTTGTTAGTCTCTAAGGTGCCACAAGTACTCCTGTTCTTCTTTTTGCGGATACAGACTAACACGGCTGTTACTCTGAAACTTGTCATTATGCAAGGCACTGCATTTAGCCGTATGGAATGGAAATCCATATATGTTCCATTCTATATGCATCCGAAGAAGTGGGCTGTAGTCCACGAAAGCTTATGCTCTAATAAATTTGTTAGTCTCTAAGGTGCCACAAGTACTCCTGTTCTTCTTTTTACAAGAAGTAGCAGTTAATAGCTATAACAAACTGAAAAAAAATTCAAATGTCAAGTATGCTGCTTGGTCACAGACAATGTTGCAAATGTATCCAAGAGGAGAAGAAATTTAGAAGAGACTGAAGAGAGTCCCAAGCTGCTAACATACGGTTGCAGTGCTCATTTGATGCACCTTCTAACCAAATACTTCAATATTCCAGTAATAAAGGCTAATGTTGTTGAAATTGCAAAATGCTTCTCTAACAACCACTTTGCAGCAGCTGCTCTGAAAAAAGTGGGAGGAACCAAGCTAACACTCCAAGATATGCGCTGAAACTCAGTAATGAACTGTTTTGAGCACTGTATCAAGAACTGGACTAATCCAATGACAGTTTGTGAACAAAATCATGAAAAAATAGATGGCACTGTCACAGCCAAAGTTCTCAACACTGGGCTTATGAGAAATGTTGAACACATGCTGAGTATCCTGAAGCCTATTTCTATAGCCTTGAACAAATGCAGGGAAATAGCTGTTCTATTGCTGACGCTGTTGAAATTTGGAAGGAACTGAGTGAGATCTTAAAAAGATAAATTTGCAATGACAGAGTTAAATTACAAGCATTAAAAAAAAAAACGAATGGGACAAGCACTGTCTCCAGCTCATCTTCTTGCAAATATTCTCAATACTCGGTACCAGGGTCAAACCTTAACTGCTGAAGAAGGGGCGTTGGCTATGACATGGACATCCAGCAATCATCCCTCCCTAATGCCAACTATAATAAGCTTCAGAGCTAAGGGTGAACCATTCAAGAAATATATGTTTGCTGATGATGTTTTAAAAAAAGTCACACCAGTGAACTGGTGGAAGTCACATAAGCACTTGGATTCAGAGACGGTTGAAGTGATAATCTCACTTTTAACAGCAGTAGCTTCTTCTGCTGGTGTAGAAAGAATATGTTCTTCCTTTGGACTAATTCATTCCAAATTGAGAAATTGTTTGGGACCTGAAAAAGCAGGAAAATTTGTTTCTCTTTTCCAGATTATGAACAAGCAGGAAAATGAAGGTGAAGATGACGCAGTTAGCTGCAGAAGCCAATATTTTAAGTTTCTCATGTTGACCTGGCTGACAGCAGATTTAATTTTTGTGTTTTTTTTTTAAATATTTCATTTAACTATTTTAGTTAAAAACAATTAAAAAAACCTGACTTTAAAAAACTTGAAAGTTTAACTAAATTCAAAAATTCATATGTTTGTTTTGTTAAAATATTATATGTTTGCTGTTGAAGAAAAAAACCCAGAATACTTAACGTTGTTGTTTTAGTTAAATAAAACAATTTAAATCTCCATCTGGTGATGTTCTCCTCCTAATATAGCATGGCAAGAAAATCCTCCAAATATTAATGATTAACCTGTTGAATTGGACATAGTTCAACTCCCAGTGACTTCATAAATATCTGCTTCATTTACCTTTGGTAAATGAAATAATCAAACAATCATTCATTTTCTGATATAGCTGTAAAACTAGTCTGAAAAGTTTTCAAAATAAATCACTGTTTAAAAATGTATAGTGTGTACCTTCTAAAAATGAAACCTACATCTATCTCTGAGTTGAGAAGAATACGTATTAAGGTTATCACAACCAACAAGAATGCACTTTTATGTAGAAATCCATGATTAAATTGAATCTTCATGACTAGTGATTTAAATCAAATCCACCCTGTGAGAAACAGTCAAATGAAAAAAAGTCCCATTCAATTACAACATGTAATGGCAGACAGCTAAAAAGTGACAAGTTTTTAAAGTGCATATATACCATCTAAATAATAAGATGGGTGAACTAGAGTACCTCATATTAAATGAGGTTATTGAGATAATAGGCATCACAGAAACTTGGTGGAATGAAGATACTCAATGGGACACTAATACCAGGGTACAAAAATATATCAGAAGGACAGAACAGGTCGTGCTAGTGGGGGAATGGCACTATACATGTAAGAAAGAATCAAGAGAGGTAAAAATCTTAAATTAACCAAACTATACCATAGGATCTCTATAGATAGTAATTCCATGCTCTAATAAGAAGAATATAGGAGTAGGGCTATATTACTGACCACCTGACCAGGATGGCGATAGTGACTGTGAAATGCTTAGGGTGTCCCGAGCCTCTGTGGTTTGAGCATCGGCTTACTAAACCCAGGGTTGTGAGTTCAATCCTTGAGGGGGCCACTTAGGGAACTGGGGCAAAATCAGTACTTGGTCCTGCTAGTGAAGGCAGGGGGCTGGACTCAATGACCTTTCAAGGTCCCTTCCAGTTCTAGGAGATGGGATATCTCCATTTATTTATTTGTTTGTAGTGTTGAGATTAAACAATACTTTGTTTTGAAAAGGCTGTTGTGGGTCACTTTATTCACCACTGGTCACAACTCCTGAAAGGAACTTTTGTAGGTAGACAAACCCATTCAAACCTGCTAAGCAATCATGGTTGGTACAAAAGGGTCTTGTAGCCTGGAGACCTGGTCTCAGAGTGGGAGAATCAGGGGTTTCCGGTCAGAGAGGTGAAGGTGTCACCTGAAAGGGTACAGTTAGAGAGAAGCCAGAATCCTGCCCCACGTGGAGAGAGGAGATGATGGAAGCCATATCCTGAATGAGATGCAGGCATACCCTCTCACCATGCACTACCATGCTAAGGACCAGTACCCAAGCAGAAGCATCAAATTGGACCCTTTTAAACCCTCCAACCACACTGGTACCTCCCTCAAGATTTGTTCCAGACAGATTTCAACTGGCACCAATGACTTCAGTGAACTATATACTTTAAGGTGAATGTGAAGGCCCCCTCTACTTTCTCAGACATGCCAAAGGACTGTGACCTGAAGCCAGAGTCCTAATCCATTGACCTCCTACAGCTGGAGGTAAAAGAGATAAAATGAAGGGAACCAAAGCTGGGCAAGACATAGAGGCATACCCTCTTATCATGTATTGCTGTGCCCTGGACCAATGCCCAGGCAGTCCCCACTAGGTTACAGGGACCTCAATTAAACACTTTCTAACCCATCAACTGCACTGAGACATGCCAAAGTTGCTACAGTTGTCATTCAAACCCTCAAAACTAGACCTTCAGGATGCTGGGTGTAAGAGAAAACCCATACAGCAGTTTGCCAGTTTTGCCATATGGTAACAATCCTTTCCAGACCCCAAAATTGGTGATCAGCTGAGCCCCCAATATCAAAGAAGTTCAAGCGTACTAGTTCAAGGGTGTGAAGTGTAGGGCTGAAACAGGCCTATATGCAGTTAACTATAGCAACCTCCCTCCCCCTCCAGGCAGGAGCCAATCATCCAGCCCCATTACCACCTCCAGTGGCAGTAGCAGTGGGCAGGACAGGCTCTAGTGCCCAGATGCTGCATACAATACCCCTTCTCGCCCATCCCTGCAGCACAAGAAAAAGGGGGAATGGAAAGGGAAAAGAAAGAAGCAACTCCCCTTCCCACAGATGAGAGGGGGAGGAGGAGAGGAAGAGAGCAGTACCCTAACTGCTCCTAGTTCAGATCTCATCTGCCTTCCAGCCCCCATCAAAGCATGTACCTTGGCTAGAGAGGTGAGCATTTTTTGACTTACTAGTTAGGTCTGGCTAAATTACTAATATTTTAAGCTTTTTGAAAAAAAAATTATTCTGTTTTTTCCACACTATTTCAGCATGTCAGCTAGGTGAATTATGGTCACATGGCTGCACCAAAAAAATCAACAATACTGACTAGAGTGATCAAAATATACACAATTGGACTAAAGAAAATAGGTAATAGTAGAACTCATTCCATTTAATATGTTACTCTCAAAAAATAAAATAGAAGACACTGAAAAAACATGGTTATTTTGAGAATAATCTGAGTAAAATATTACAAAGCTCTTGGTGTGGAAGACTTTAAAACCAAGAAACATCTATTCAGTACACAAAGCACAACTGCGCCTGTTTATTTTGGTCTTTTATTCGTTGCTGCACAGTCTGAAGGTCACTGTAATATATTAAGGGCTTCAGTGATTAAACTGTCTAATTCAGTACAAACAGTTATTTAAAATACATATTTTTACATTAATGGAAAAAAGGTGTTTTGATATCTGTTTTATATTAAGTTTTTGCCATTAAATGTATTTCAGAAACCTACCCATAATAGGAACATAGATAAAACTGACTGTCAGAAAATAACAATCTCCTTTGTTTAGAAAAACAAACCACAAGTTGCAGTCCTGAATATTTCAGACTGCTAAAATACATTCCTAAAATTGCTATAATACAGGGCAGACACAGAAAGGAAGATGATCATGAGTACATTTCTTTTTGTTGCTTGAACAAAGGATAGCTGATCTAATTATATTCCCAAATTATTCTACTGAACCATAAGTAACGGATATCTTAATTAGATGGCATCCTTTTTGAAAAGGCAGACCTTGGGAAACATTCTGCTTTAAGGGGTCTTTGAACAGTTCTGCCCCAGTGGCCACTACATTATTTTGACAGCTGCTCAATAAATAACTTCATTACTTACACACTAATAGGCACAAATAGAGCTACTTAAAGATTGTGAATGACAAAACAGTTCAGCAGAGACGAGCATATTCATTACCGAGAGAGAGGCAAATTAGCTTTTGAAGCAAAACAGTGGGTTATCACAAAAACACATTTGTTTTATTTTTCTACTATGTCTAAGGTATAGCGGAACTACCAATAAAAAATATTAGCACTCATCTAGTAGGAATCTTGCTATGCTAGTGAGATGGAAAAATTAATACAAACCATGTAAAATGTTAAATGTATGAAAATTCAGACCACTGGATTTTTTTTTTTTTATGTTTTATTCTTTTCTGTCTCATTAAAATAGCAAACTTTCCAGTATATGGATGCTAATATTATCTATTATCATTTGCGAACAGGGCTGCTAACAGTGAGTTTCAAAGGGAGTTCTGCAGGTGAAGGAGGAGCAAATACGGGACCCTTGGGGTAAGTGGCTGTCTGTAGTGTGTGTTTGTGTTTGGGTGTTACTTGCTGTGTGCTGGGCTTGTGTTTGTCTGTCTGTCTGAAGGACCGTGTGCTGTGGCTGGCAGTTGGAAGCTGTGAGCTTCAAAGTAAGGTTTGAAAGCTAGAAGCCTCGATTAATTGGCTGAGCCTTAGTGGGTGGGGCTATCAAGAAGGCCAGTGCTTTAAAAAGCAGCGAGCGAGCGCCCAGGGAACTTTGCGCACAGGGCTGCTAAGAGAGAGTTTCGCAAGGAAGTTTGGAACGGGAGTGAGAAGGGGGCAAGGTTCACTTGCCATCCTTTTAAACCTGTAAACTAAACTATATTCAAAACTTTTTGATTTAAACAAAATCCTTTCATTAACCTAGGTACCTGTAGGAGAGAATACAGGCAGAATACGCAGTCCCCTTTATAGTGATCAGTGATCGCGTACTGGTCCATTAACATATGGATGGAAGACTATGTGGCTGCCCTACAACTGTCCAATATGGAAATGTCATTGAGGAATGCCACTGTCATTGCCTGTGCTCTTGTCAAGTGTGCCCATATCTGCTGAGAAGGTGTATCTCAGATGCAGTCTTGATACAAGACGTTACCCATCTAGAGATGGTCTGCGTAGAGACTGCTTGTTCCTTCATGTAGTCCACATATGATACAAACAAGCAAGGCAAAGCAAGGAATCGTTCAGTCCTATTCTGATAAAAGACTCTAACGTCTGAAGGCATTGCTCCTCTGGGGAAAAATGTGGCTGGGAAAAAAATACAGGCAAATGCACCACCTGGTTCAAATGAAACTGAGAGACCATCTTGGATACAAACTTTGGCTGTGGCCGGAGTATAATCTTGTCCCTGGAGAGCTGCACGTAAGGAAGCCCCATCATAAGGGCCTGCAACTCACCCACCCTCATGGCTATCAAGAATGCAGTTCTCTGGAGACAAGAGGGACAGCGGACAGGGACCAAGGGGCTCGAACAGAAGGCCCATTAAAGCTGCTAAAATTGTGTTCAGATCCCACAAGTGGATAGGCTCTTGCACTAGAGGATGCAGGTGGAAAAGTTCTTTCAGAAATCTCATCACCGTGACTTTGGAGAAAACCAATTTCCCTTGGGTAGGTGGATGAAATGCTGATATTATTGTCAAGTGTACTCTTAGAGAACTGAGTGCTAAGCCCAATTGCTGAAAGTGTAGCAAGTACTCTAAGATGTCCTGGATAGAAGTCTCCACTGGAAGGGCCCTGCGAGCTAAAGACCACACGGAAAACCTGTTTCACTTTGCCAAGTAAGCCGTTCCAATGGAAAGCTTCCTACTGTTAAGTAGGACCTGTTGGACAGCCTCCGAGCAAAACTCTTCCTCCTCGTTCAGACACACAGTAGCCAGGCCGTAAGGTGCAGGGAGCTGATCGCTGGATGCAGGGTGCAGCCACAGTCATGTGTGAGCAGGTTGGGAAGGCGAAGAAGCAGCATAGGAAGCTGAACTGACAGGGCGAGGAGGTCCGAGAACCATCACTCTCTCAGTCACACTGGGCAATCAGGATGAGCCTGGCTCAGTCCGCCTGGAGATGACCTGAGTAATGATTGGGATAGGAGGGAAGGCATACGACAGAGCTGACTGCCAGCTGCAGTGGGAAGTGTCAGAGCCCGGTCTGAGCCCCTCCCGAGAGCAGAATAGGTGACATTTCCTGTTTTCCCTAGTTGCAAAGAGGTCAACTCCATGGCTCAGGGACAAAAAACTTGCTGAGGTGATCCGCGAGGTGGTTATGGACCCCTGGTAAGTGGACAGCTATTGGGGTGATATCTTCTTTGATGTAGAACTGCCACAGGTTGAACTGCCTCCAGTGAACCAGAGTGGACTCCTCTTTGTTTGTTCACATAGTACATTGTGGTGGTATTGTCAGTGAGTATGGGAACCACTGAATGCCTGATACAGTCCCAGAAGGGACAACATGAGTTGTGGATGGCCCAAAGCTCCAGCATGTTGATGTGAAGCAAGGTCTCCTATTCGGATCACAGACCCTGCACCCTCAATAAGTCCAGATGCACCTCCTCCCCCCAAACCAGAAGGGGCATGTTGGTAACGGCTGACTTGGTCAGAGAGGGCTGAGTGAAAGGAACCGACAGGCTCAGAAACACATGGACTGTCATGGATGGCTGTGATTGCAGAGACAGCTGTCGAATTGCCCGGAAGCCATTTATCTCTTCCCCAGAAATTATTGAAGTCTCTGCTTCTCTTCCTACTCAAAAAAGATAATGGTGTCTCATTTTGACTTTCTACCTCTAGGATCACTGGTATTTTTATTTCTCTTCCCTCACCTATACTAAGCTCCATCCATTTCTATCTCCAAAGAAAGTTGATGGTGTCCCTGTTTCCTAAATTGGCAGAGAAATGGAAAAAGAGAAAGATGGTCCATTATATTATCATTCTCTCATTGCAGAAGCGAACTGGGGCTGATGTCACTGCAACAGAACTGCTGACTACTCACCTCCCCTGTATGCTCCTGGGCCACTCTTCGTTAGACAGCAGGAAGAGCTGGGAATGTGGATAAGGAAGGGAAAGGGAGCAGCAGTCACTGGCTCACCCTCTAACTGCTCAGTTCCCAGCATAACCGGCACCCTGGGGAGCCCTCCTATAGGACACATGGGCTGCCCAGCTCCCTGGCTGTTGGGGACACAGCTGTTCTGTGAAAAATTCTGACTTATTTTGTTGTTGTTCTATTAGGGGTGATTTTTTGTGTGTGCAAAATCTTGTGTGTGCAAAAAATTCCATTCCAGGTCAGCTCTACTTTAAACACACAACAGTGCCAGAGAAAGAGACACAAACGGGACTTCATTTACATAAATCCATGTTTTCTAGTGGTTAAAACAGAGGACTGGGAGTGAAGAGGCCAGGATCCTAGTCCCAAATATACTACTAATTTGTAGTAATTTGCCATATGCTACTGATGTTGGGCAAGACACTAAACCTTTTAGTGTCTCAAATTCTCTATCTGTGAAATAGAGATATCCACTTTTGTAACCTGCATTGAGATTCTTGTGCTACCTAAATGATGAGCATTATTTTATAGTCACATGTGATGGAAACGCACTAAAGCAAAAGACATTCATTTTATGAGAGTAAAATGATGACATACTTTGACTACAAGCCAATAGCACAGACCTTCCAAATCACAGAGAACTGCTGCTAGAATCAAGATGTTTCCAAAGTTCCATCCACCCACTATTTTGGCTAAATTTATGCATATAGCTAATATTCTGGGACCAAAAGAATTTATGCTAAGTGGTATTAAGAGAGAATCATAGCTGTAATGTAATACAGGTATAATGATTTAGAGTAATTTAAAGATGAAAGATCAAATTCAACACACTGAAAGTGGAAAGAGTTCAAAGTGAGTTGAATTACTTGCACCAGGGTTGAATTTGGTCCAAAAACCTACATAAACTGTATCAATATATAGAAATTGACAATTGTTGAAACTGTCCTCTCCCCCTTCATTAGAAAAATCGATAGTATTTTGCTGTGGATTTCAGGAAAAGAAAAGAAGAGGGGCTACAACAAACAATAGCGGTTAAATTCTGCCTCTATTGAAGTCAACCGCAAAAGTCCCTTTGACATCACTGGGGCCAGGATTTTTCCTGTAGAATTTAACTACTGGTTACATTTCCTTTCCTGCAATATAAACATTCTCTTGCCCTCTATGTCAATCCTATCAAATCACAGAGTTATAGATAGCAATACACAAACAAACAAAAAAGAGGGTGGGGGGGACTTGTTTTTCAATTGAAAAAAGAAAACTAGTAATAAATGGGTTTCAACCTCTGTAATTAAGTAAAAAGTAGCTGGGGGACATAACCAACTGTATAACCATGACCTATTTTGAGGCACATATATATAACTACATACAACACAACATTAAGTATTTACTTTATATAAATTCTTTTACTAATCCATTACAAATTAGACATGAAGCCAGTTTTTTGTTATTATCTAGTCTCACAATAAAACCTCTCGAGGTCCCTTCCAGTCCTATAATCTATGAATAAGGAGATCCTATCTTTTCTTCTCATTATCCACAATATTAATACAAATTATGGAAATTAAATTGTGAAGCATCTGGAGAGTATAGGTCAACCATCTGGAAAATTCCTATGTTTGCTTATTTTAAGGGAAAAACCTTTTTGTTTCAATTTTTAAGCACTGACGCAGCCACTTCAAAAGCTTAATTCAATAGTATAGTAAGACGAAAAAAAACATGATTTAAGGAGGTTATCATTAATTATTATAAGTACACAGGAATACCATAATGCAATTAAGGGCATGAAGCTTAAAAGAATGTGAAATCCTGGCCCCACTGAAGTAAACGAGAGTTTTGCCATTGATTTCAGAGGGGCCAGAATTTCACCCACATTGTAGAAAATTATGAGTGCAGAATACAACCAATTTATTGGGAAAAAATCCAGTGTCTATGAATACCATGACTAGTTTACATTTCTTCTGATTTCATCTTCCATCATACAAGTGGATCATTTATTCTTATTGGTTCTATTTAAATACAAAACAAATCACATGATCAGAGCAGGAAATTTGGTCCATTCAGAGTATTTTAGATGCTACCTCACTGCTAAAGAAATGTTTTATTTAGCTGTACAGTTCTATATAGGTCTTTCATTTTGTTAACAGAGGGGCACTGTTGTCTGTGTGCTTTCAGTAAATACAGTACAATATGAATTCTGCAAAGGAAAAAAATCCCCAAAACAGTGGTTTTTCATTTCGTCTACAGCTGTGGATGAGTTTTTAGTTCTAGGATTTGTACAATGCAATTCAATGAGACTTCTGTGGCTTCCCCTGTTCCAGGGACTCTAGATATGTGAAAGTCACCAGCACCGGAATTTGCTCATTTTTGGTTACCTAGCTTTCTCTTTTTTTCTGTTCCATTTAACATTGTAGAAGTTAATTTGTTGTTTTATTTAACACCCTCACCACCAGCTGCTCTTAGAGGATGGGAAAAAGTACAATACACAGGTTATGCAATCCAGTTGTAAATAGTAGTACCGTGCAATGGGACTTTGGGTTTGGAACCCTCTCTGTATTTCTCACCATGTGTATGGAAAATATGAGGATATAGTTTCTATAAGGAATGCTCCCTCTAAACTTTCTTTCTTCAAATTTTAATGTTTTAGAAAAAAGGAATCTTTGGAGTTAAATAGGGAAAATGACCACTGATCTACCAAATCTCTCTTTTGTAATTGTGGATAAGTAGATATTTCAAATGAAATTATCTGCTTGAGGAAACCAGGCTAACCCAGCCCACATCAGCAGTGTGGCAACTGTTTTACATATCCCCTAAAAGGAGAATGCAGGTCAAAGCATTAACATTCTTTAATGCCATCTGTTTGTCTAGTGAAATATTTCATGATGTTTAAATAGCCATTCTTAGTTCCACTTCCTGATACACCTCTACCTCAATAGAACGCGGTCCTCGGGAGCCAAAAAATCTTCCTGCATTATAGGTGAAACAGCGTGATATTGAACTTGCTTTGATCCACCGGAGTGCACAGCCCCCACCCCCACCCCCGGAGCACTGCTTTACCGCGTTATATCCGAATTCATGTTATATCGGGTCGCGTTATATTGAGGTAGAGGTGTATTTGTTATATATTTGTCATATATATGTTATTCGTTATAACCTGCTTGTTCATCTGTTCTATCTATTTAAAAGTTAATGTTAAAATAGTAGTCCTCCATATATTACTGTTTGTGCACCCTGTGCATTACTTTACCATAATCAAGCCTTGAATCATGGCCCTTCTGAACAGACAGGAAACAGCTTTGCTTTGCCAAGCAAGCTGAAACAGAACTTTTCCTTGGCTCAATAGAAACTAAACTAAGCTTGTTTCAGCTAAACTTCCTATTGCCATATCTTATAGAAGGCAGAACTTGACCTAAACTCATATAAGACAAAAGTGTAATCAGCTGTCTAAAAATCATTGTAACAAAAATTAGGACAATTATGCCAATGTTAAGAAAAGAGAGCAATAAAAACGTTGACATGTCAGCATTAAATACTTGTTAGGGAGACAGAATGTGGGTAGTGGAGATGAAGATGAGGAGGAAGAACAACCAAAGGGAATCTTTAATTCTATAGCATTCTCCCCTAAATTTTTCTACTATTCCTAATACAAGATCAAAGAAGTTAATTTACTTGCCAAGACTTCAATTCTGCCAACAATTATTCATGTGAGCAACTTCACATCTTAGTACTGAAGTTCAGTGGGACTACTCATGTGAATAAAATTACTTATGTGTGTTTAAATGTTTAGAAAACTGAGGCCTAAATATGCCGTTTTAGACTGTTTTAGCAGGAAAATTAATGATCAATTAAAAAGGGTGCAAGATAACACCAGAACATCCCTTTGTCACGTTACTGATTTGAACTGGGACCATATAGAATATGGTTGCAACCAAAGTCCTGTAGTGGCACCAAATCTTGTATAAAGGGGGTCCAATACAAGGTTATGATTTGCTGGTTATGATTATGCTGTCTATACGTGTGTATCAGTTTTGTAGTTGAATTTATGAATATTGGCTCTATATTGTCTGTATTTCAAACTTATGCTATGCTTCTGGGAGACATCCCAGACAAGTTGGTGTTAGCTCTGCCTAGCCTGCTTGATGGCCCATTAAGGACCATCAGCTATACAATTGACCCATTGAGAGAAGGCAGATACGCCCTGTAACTCAGCAAAGTATGCAGGAACTTGCCCATGTGACTCCAGACTCCATTTTGCTGTAATTTTCCACAGAAAGAACAAAGAGGTGTTCTTACACCTGGAAAAGACTATAAAAGGCTGATGCCTCATCTCCATCTTGTCTTCAATCCTGCTTCTTACCTCTGGAGGGACTTTGCTACAAATGAAAGCTCTACACAAAGGACTGATGACCCATCCCAGCTGGGGATGTTCCAGAGACTTAATTTGAACCTGCAGTTTATTCTATCACTGCTACAAGCCTGAACCAAGAACTTTGCCATTCCCGTATGTAATTGATTCCATTTAACCAATTCCACTCTCATTTATATCTTTTTCCTTTTATGAATAAACCTTTAGATTTTAGATTCTAAAGGATTGGCAACGGCGTGATTTGTGGGTAAGATCTGATTTGTATATTGACCTGGATCTGGGACTTGGTCCTTCGGGATCGAGAGAACCATTTTTTTCTTTTATTGGGGTATTGGTTTTCATAACCATTCGTCCCCATAACGAATGGCACTGATGGTGATACTGGGGAACTAGAGTATCTAAGGGAATTGCTTGTGTGACTTGTGGTTAGCCAGTGGGGTGAGACCAAAGTCCTCTTTGTCTGGCTGATTTGGTTTGCCTTAGAGGTGGAAAAACCCCAGCCTTGGGCTGTAACTGCCCTGTTTTAAGCAATTTGTACTGAATTGGTACTCTCAGTTGGGTCCCGCCAGAACCAGCATTGTTACACCTGTCAAAATTATATCTGCACCAGACCCCCATATACCCATGGCTAAATTCACCCCTTCAACAATACAAGTCAAGGAAAGTGTGGGCCCCTTACTGAATGAGGGATGTGGAAAAAGCTAATGTACTCAATGATTTTTTTGCCTCTGTCTTCACGAACAAGGTCAGCTCCCAGACTGCTGCACTAGGCAGCACAGTATGGGGAGAAGGTGACCAGCCCTCTGTGGAGAAAGAAGTGGTTCGGGACTATTTAGAAAAACTGGACGAGCACAAGTCCATGGGGCCGGATGCACTGCATCCGAGGGTGCTAAAGGAGTTGGCGGATGTGATTGCGGAGCCATTGGCCATTATCTTTGAAAACTCATAGCGATAGGGGAGGTCCCGGATGACTGGAAAAAGGCTAATGTAGTGCCCATCTTTAAAAAAGGGAAGGAGGAGGATTCGGGGAACTACAGGCCAGCCAGCCTCTCCTCAGTCCCTGGAAAAATCATGGAGCAGGTCCTCAAGGAATCAATTCTGAAGCACTTAGAGGAGAGGAAAGTGATCAGGAACAGTCAGCATGGATTCACCAAGAACAAGTCATGCCTGACTAACCTAATTGCCTTCTATGAGGAGATAACTGACTCTGTGGATGAGGGGAAAGCAGTGGACGTGTTATTCCTTGACTTTAGCAAAGCTTTTGAGACGGTCTCCCACAGCATTCTTGCCAGCAAGTTAAAGAAGTACGGGCTGGATGAATGGACTATAAGGTGGACAGAAAGCTGGCTAGATCGTCGGGCTCAATGGGTAGTGATCAATGGCTCCATGTCTAGTTGGCAGCCAGTTTCAAGCGGAGTGCCCCAAGGGTCGGTCCTGGGGCTGGTTTTGTTCAATATCTTCATTAATGATCTGGAGGATGGCGTGGACTGCACTCTCAGCAAGTTTGCAGATGACACTAAACTGGGAGGAGTGGTAGATACGCTGGAGGGTAGGGATAGGATACAGAGGGACCTAGACAAATTAGAGGATTGGGCCAAAAGAAACCTCATGAGGTTCAACAAGGAGAAGTGCAGAGTCCTGCACTTAGGATGGAAGAATCCCATGCATTGTTACAGACTAGGGACCGAATGGCTAGGAAGCAGTTCTGCAGAAAAGGACGTAGAGGTTACAGTGGACGAGAAGCTGGATACGAGTCAACAGTGTGCCCTTGTTGCCAAGAAGGCTAACAGCATTTTGGGCTGTATAAGTAGGGGCATTGCCAGCAGATCAAGGGACGTGATCATTCCCCTCTATTCGACATTGGTGAGGCCTCATCTGGAGTACTGTGTCCAGTTTTGGTCCCCACACTACAAGGAGGATGTGGAAAAATTGGAAAGAGTCCAGCGGAGGGCAACAAAAATGATCAGAGGGCTGGAGCACATGACTTATGAGGAGAGGCTGAGGGAACTGGGATTGTTTAGTCTGCAGAAGAGAAGAATGAAAGGGGGTTCCAAAGAGGATGGATCTAGATTGTTCTCAGTGGTACCAGATGACAGAACAAGGAGTAATGGTCTCAAGTTGCAGTTGGGGAGGTTTAGGTTGGATATTAGGAAAAACTTTTTCACTAGGAGGGTGGTAAAACACTGGAATGGGTTAACCTAGGGAGGTGGTGGAATCTCCTTCCTTAGAGGTTTTTAAGGTCAGGTTTGACAAAGCCCTGGCTGGGATGATTTAGTTGGGAATTGGTCCTGCTTTGACCAGGGGATTGGACTAGATGACTTCCTGAGGTCCCTTCCAACCCTGATATTCTATGAAATAATATGAAGAAAAGAAATGAAGAAATAAAAGAATACACAAGTAAAGAAAGGCTATGTCTCACTAAGACATAGATCCTGTTGGTGTTATGTCTCACACCCCAGGGAATAAAAAGAAACTGCGTGGTGGTTGTAGCTACGCTAGCTGCAAAGATATAGGGGGTGCAGGCACAGACAACACAGATACTGCTGTTCAAAAGAATCCTACCTCATGCACATAATGTGCATGCACACCAACAGTGGACTCTGTGTAGATAATCACTCAAAGAATAGTCATATCCCCTCTCAGCCTTCTTTTTGCTATGCTAGGCAAGCCAAGCTGTTTTTGTCGCCGCATAAAATAGACCCTCCATTTTTCTGATCATCCTCGTAGCCCTTTTCTGTACCTGTTCCAGTTGGCATTAATCTTCTTTGAACATGGGTGGCCAGAATTCTACACAGTATTCCAAATGACATCTTACCAGTGCCTTGTACAATGGCATAAATACTTCACTGTCTCTAAAGGAAATACTTCGCCTGGTACATCTTAGGATTCCATTTGTCTTTTCCACAGCTGCATAAAAAAAATCCATAAATATAATTCATAAAAATTGCTCACTGTCACTCCAAGTGCTTGGAAAATATTTTGTTTGGATTCTCTAAAGACACTCTGCTGAGCATATGTCACTACTAAGAACTCCTAGTTTCCTCTTCTTCCATCTCTTTGCTGATGTAAATATGAAATAGCCCTTTTTACTAAATAAAGGAACAAGTTGACAATGAAATAAAAGGAGAAAAAGGGGAACAAAGATTCTAATGATATTATATATAAATAGCTCTTTGAAATTAAAACAGCTTCAGTAGTTTTGCAATGATCCATAGATAAATAAGACATCTTACAGACAAATGTGAGTTCAGATGTCAAAATTAGCATCTGATCTGCCATTTTCATTTGCTATTTATAAAGCAGGTCTTGATGCTGTGAAGAAGAAAGGACCTAGAAACTTTTTGATAGTTTGGTGTAAAGTGGTGCTGCCTGGTTTAAAAAAAAACCAAAACACCAAAACAGTTTGACACTAAAAACAGAAGGAAGGATGGAAAGGAAAACTTATAGCTCATTTCTGCAAGGGACTGAATGCCCTTAACTCCCATGAAAGTCAGGAGGAGCTGAAAGTGTTCTGCACCTCTTAGAAAGTGCACAGTAGTAAATTCATAGAATGTCCGGGTTGGAAGGGACCTCAGGAAGTCATCTAGTCCAACCCCCTGCCCAAAGCAGGACTAATCCCCAGACAGATTTTTGCCCCAGATCCCTAAATGGCCCTCTCAATAATTTACATAAAGTTACCACTGCCAATTTCATATGAGAAAACATTACTTTACATTTCCCAGACTAAGAATAGTGTGTTACTGATAAAATTAACACTTGAGTTCCAAGATTAAAACAAATGTGGTAGCTGTTGGTCCAAGCATGGACCAAGTTATCATATAACTACATTAATATCAAACTTGGCTATGATAGATAAACCCCAAACACTGTATTCAATTATTTCCATGTACTGATTCTATTCAGTGGTATGGAAAAACATAATGAAATTCAGAACAATCTGCAACTTTGTTTGTACATATATTGTAATTAGAAACCATATTTGAATATTTTCTTTTAAAAAATAAAACTTTAGAAAGACAGAGACCCAAAATTTAGATACTGTAAAAAAACAGCTAAAAACAATAAAAATGTTTCCATAAACTATTTTTATCCTCCAAAAGGAACACGTTTTTTAAATTAATAAAGATTCTCTTGCAGTGTTTATAACCCCACTTAGCATGCGTTAAGGAATGAGAACCTGAAAGTTAGAGTAAGAGCTTCACTGTAAACTAAAGTAAAACTTACTTGTGTGTTTTTACTTTACAAATGCAAACTTCTTACTTAATTGGCCTCTCAGAGTTGGTAAGACAACTCCTACCTGTTTATGCTCTCTGTATGTGTGTGTATATATCTCCTCAATATTTATTCCATTCTATATGCATCCGAAGAAGTGGGCTGTAGTCCACGAAAGCTTATGCTCTAATAAATTTGTTAGTCTCTAAGGTGCCACAAGTACTCCTGTTCTTTTTGCGGATACAGACTAACACGGCTGCTACTCTGAAACATGCAAAAGATTGTAATGCCAGAAATAATGAAAAGTAACATTCAAAATTTAAAAATTTAAAAAAGATTTGCACGTGTTCAACTTTAAGCTTGTGAGAAGTTTCACTGACTTCATTTAAATGTACTCACAAGCGTCAATTTCAACACATGCATAAGTCTTTGCATAATCAGGGCTTTACACGCTATTCTAGATTTCTACTTTCCAGGGGGGTCCTTAACACAGATCCTTATGCCAGCACAAAATCCCAAAAAAGTCTATGGAACTTTGAAGGGGCACTAGTGGTGCCTGTTGCAGCCCTTTTTAGTTCAATACAATAAGAAAAATATGATTGTTAATATGACGGTCCTTTAAATAAACCCCTTTAATATAAAAAGGCACCACATTAGGGTTCAATCCTGCATACCCAAATGCCCACTGTTTTAATTGGGAGTTTGGATTTTGAAGGGTACAGTTCTATAGTAATATTTTTTTTTTATCCAACACTTTTCAGTAACCAACATGTAATCCTACCAAAAAGTAGTACATGAGACCAAACTGACTCGATCCTCAGTATAATTTCAAATTAATCTACAGTATGCATATATATATGTATGTATTACCTAGACACAATTCTTAGGAGAATGTCCAACTACAACTTTTAGCATGGGAAAGGAGCCTTACTTCAAGTGTCTTGTCATGCAGAGAAATTGATAGGTATGTAGTAGAAATATGCATATATTAAAATTCATTATGATACTGAAGTCCCAGCATGTCAGTTTTTCACTTCTGAGGATAAAACAGAGGAAAAAAACTAGAACAGGGACATATTTTAAATTTATATCATTGTTAATTTTTATGTTAGCTACAGTAGATGCTATGTTTTTATAATAGGGGGCTGAAACAAATTAGAATAAATCAGTGATTTGCTGATTTAATAGAGAACTGTCAAAAGTCTTCCATGGAAATTTCAGAAAAAAATATTGGATGGAATCCTAAGGTAACATTTGCAAACACAATATATGTGGAATTTAGCTGGCGCACTGTCAAAAATTAATATAATCCATTAGGAAAAACAACATTCTTATACTTTTCTTCCTTTTCAAATAAATTACCTCATGGATTTATATAAAATTTTCATTTCATAAAGTGAGAATCAACATTTTAGCACAAATGCAGCAGTTAATTATATCAGCTATATCACAAAAAATTAATATTGTCACAATCTTTATTGTATATAAACACACATTTATATCTAGATGCAACAAAACAAGATACGGAGTCAATGTTAAATGAAAAAAACAGTTTTAGTAGTTTTTGCTAACTTAAGGTGGTACTGAATACCCTCAATTTCTATTCCCCTCAAGGGGGCTGCCTCTAGGAGGTGCTTAGCATCTTGAAAACACAGAAATTTTTTTTTTTTCTCAAAAATATCTAAGTGACTTAGGAACTTAGGCCCCATTTTCAAAAGAGATTTGAAAAATTTACCCCGGGTGTTATAGGATATGTGACTATACATCATCATGTATTTATTTACAATTTATATGGCAGTGGCACCTAAAAGTCTCATTCATGGACCAGGACCCCATTTTGTGCTAGGCACTATACATGCAATTTAATATACATTTACATTTCTGCTTCAAGAGACAAACTGGCTATAAAAATATGTAATAACCTGTACAAATGCACTCCAATTAGACATAGGAATATAGTACTAGAAAGGACCTCGTGGGTCTTCAAGTCCAATCCCCTGCTATTCCAGGCAACCCCATCATATAATACTGTTCATAGATTTATCAAGCTCCATTTTAAGTTAGGCTCTTTGCCCTCACGATTCCTATTGGGAGGCTGTTCCAGAACCTTGCTCCTCCGCTGGTTAGAACCCTTTTCTAATTTCATGGGCTGCTTATACCCAGGCGCTCTTGTGACAACCCACTTGGCAGACCAAGTACCAGCTAATGCCAAGACCCAGGGCCTCATTGAACAGTGATAAATGCATAGCTGGAAATCAGTCTGGTTTACTGGTGGGTTAGTATACTTAAAATAAATATTAGTGTTGTAAGAATGTGTTTAATGTTAAGGCTTTATGGAATGCTTGTAGGATGCTGCATGTATTAATCCTACTTATAATATCTGCATCCCATGGTATAAAGTTATATTGAGTGTTTGGATTGTAAACCTCTAATTGTGTAAGTCACCAAACGAGAAAAGCATTATGGTAAAGTACTCTTCCTGCACACAAGATGGCCCACTGAAGGTAAACAAGGCACTGTGTAGCATCAAAGGACAGAGACCTTGTTAATTGCATTTCTAACTATCTCCAGGAAGGGGAAACCTTCATGAACTCATCCCATCAACTTAGATTCTGGATTGAGAGAGGATAAAAATCCTTGACAAGGAGAAACCAGGGTCTTTATGCTGCCTGGACACTAAGGGGCAAAGCTTCCTAAACATAAGCAAGAGATCTCAGTGCTGTTTTGCATGGGTCAGCCCTAAAGGACATATAGAACTGCTTATTATAGAAGCTTCTATTACCTTTTTATATTTAAGACTGTAACTCATTTGTGTCTATATTTCCTATTTTAACCTTATAAATAACTTATTTCTTTTCTTAGTTAATAAATTTTTAGTTATTTTATTATAGGATTGGCTACAGGAGTTGTCTTGGATTAGAGATCTAAATACATTTGACCTGGGGTAAGTGACTTGTTCTTTGAGAATAGGAGTAACCTAAATATTCTTGTGATTTTTGGTGTAAAGTGACTATCTACCACATAAAAAGAACAGGAGTACTTGTGTCACCTTAGCGACTAACAAATTTATTAGAGCATAAGCTTTTGTGGGCTACAGCCCACTTCATCCGAAGAAGTGGGCTGTAGCCCACGAAAGCTTAGGATCTAATAAATTTGTTAGTCGCTAAGGTGCCACAAGTACTCCTGTTCTTTTTGCGGATACAGAATAACACGGCTGCTACTCTGAAACCTATCTACCACATAGTCCAGCTTGCCTGGTTGGATAGACTGGAATGCCCAAGGGGTCTGTCTGTGACTCCATGGTAAAACTGTTATAGTGCTTTAGGAGTTCACACTTGTTACTGGGTTGGTAAAATCTAATTATAGAGCATACAGCCAGTTTGGGATTTCCACCCTGCTTTTTGACAGTCTGCCTTGAGGCTGGCACTCACAGTAGTGAGCCACTCCAGACAGCACAACACCAACATTGCCCTTTAAAGTTAAATAGCTTTTCTACCTCCCTGATGTTTATCCCTTCAATGTATTTATAAAGAACAATTCTATCCCCTCTCAGCCTTCGTTTTGCTAGGCGAAACAAGCCAAGCTCTTTTAGTCTCTGCTTGTAAGATAAAGTGTCCATTCCTCCATCATCCTAGTAGCCCTATTTGGCACATGTTCCAGTTTGAACCCACCTTCCTTGAATAAGGATGAATCAGAATAGCACCCAGTATTCCAGAAGAGGTTTTACCAGTACAGCTGGCCAAAAAACTCAGTGGTTTCAGTTAGTCAGAAGATGAGGTATTTCTGAATTTGCTTTTGTTCCAATTTGGAACAACAGCAAATTTACAGAAATTTCTTAGTGAACCAGAGATCCTCGAAAACGTTGTTTTGCAAAAACTGAAATACGGTGTTCCTGAAATATGTGAAAATGACATTCTTGTCTGTTTCACAGCTGCAATTCAAGCCAGGGGATTAGCAAGGGCTCTCAGGTTGGTAGTCTCCCCTCTAAGCTGAGACTCTTGGAGCTTGCTCCAGGGCTCTTTTATGGAACTGGGAGTCTGGAAGTGCTGAAAAACTTATGGGGCAGCCCTGCCATGTAAAGTGTCTCAGACTGAGGCCCTCAGGGCTTCCACACTCACAGGCCAGCTGGCTCCCCGGGCTGCCCACTTGGAAGTAGGTAAGAACCTTAAAGCCCTGAAAAGCCCCCTTGAACAGGGAGCTCAGCTGCCCTGAGAGCCCCAGAACCAGTGGTTGCTCTATGGATTGGTAGGCACCTTGCAGCAGAGCAGGGAGACTAACAGCCTCAAGAGATGCAGTTTCAGCTGCCATTCTGGGCCTGGCAAGCTCCATGCAGGGCTCCAGAGCCTGGCAGACTCTATGCTGCCGGGCTGTCAGCCCTAGAACACCAGGAGGTTACCAATGGAAATCTGCCTGTGTTTTGGCAAAAGTTAAATTGAATCTGCAGTAGATCTGGCAATACATTTCACTTAAGCAAATCGGCAATTTCTGATTAAACTAAGACATTTCCAACCAATTCTACTTACCAGTGCCTGGTACAATGGCATTAATACTTCCCTATTTCTACTCACCTGATACATACTAGGATTGCATTTGCTGTAATCACAGCCACAGCACACTGAGAACTCAGTGATAAACAGTGATAAACTAGATCTTACTTTCCTTCCAAGCTTACTACTATATAATAAAAAGACAACTTTAAATTCCTACCCCAACAAATACTGAAACCTGTGTGTTATAAATACTTCTTTGACTCAGATAAGAATCATGATTCCTCTTGTGAGCAGAATTGTCCAAAATAAACAAATGTCTGGATTTTCAGAAGCAAACACACCTGGGCTGCATGTGTGACGCAATGTGTATATAGCTTGGGATAAAAAGTCCCCAAAGGTAGATACTATTGCCTAGGACTGGCAGAACCCCTCCCCCCCCCACACACACCCCTTTTTACCAGAATCAGTGTAGATATGGATATATTCAATCTGTAAAGTTGAACAAAGGTATGAGGCAACACATCTGACTTTTGGAATGAAATACTGCTTTAGTGGGGGTAAGCTTCAATTCTAAATGGAGATGGTCTTCTTCTGGCTCTGTAGGCTATACTAATACTTTATATCAGCCAAACAGAAACTATTTGCTTGGATGGAGCCCTAAATGGAACAAATAAGTAGTGAGATTTCCTTAACTCTAAGGCAGGGGTCAGCAACCTATGGCACGCATGTCAAAGGTGGCATGTGAGCTGATTTTCAGTGGCACTCTGCTGCCAGTCTTGGGTTCTGGCCACCAGCCTCCTGCCAGCCGGGGTCCCAGCCGCCGGCCCTGCTCAGCCCACTGCCAGCCTAGGATACTGGCTGCCGGCCCGGCGCTCTGCAGCCTCCCTCAGCTGTGGCCCACTGGTCCAAGCCTGGGGCAGTGAGGGGTGCAGACAGGGGCAAGTGGGGGCGCAGCTCAGCACCCGCACCTTAGAAATTGTTCCAGCACCACTGGGATATTTTTAAGTCCTGATTTGATGCTTATATCAGGCCATGTGGAACAGCGCACTGTGTTTGATGTTGTGCGTGGCCCCGTCGCCATTTTTTTTCCCACTGTGAGTTGAGGGGTACATTTGACAAAATGCCAACTCCTAAGAAAGCAAAGTTAGATGTCCGTTCATTTCAGCCTTCTTGGACAGACACATTTGGATTTATTCAAAAGGAGGACTGTGCTGTATGTGCTTTCTGTTGTGAAAATGTTGTTTGTCGCACATCAAGTGTTCGACGACATTTTGAAACGAAGCACGAGAAAACCTTTCTTGACGAAGGAGACAAGACTGAATCAAAAAGGCAGTAGCAGGATATGAGAAGCAAAGCAGTGTTTTTAAATGCTTAAGTGTAAGTAAAAATTAAGCTACAGAAGGAAGTTACAAGATTGCACAGTACATTGCAAAAAAATGGAAAGCCGTTTACAGATGGGAAATATATAAAATATTTTCCCAGCAGTTTGGAAGTTTTGTTCAATGATTTGCCAAATAAAGATACGATCATATCTAGAATAAAAGAACTGCCTGTCTCATCCAGAACTCTTGAGAGATACATAAGCAAAATGGCAGAAAACGTTAAGAAAAGGCAAACAACTGCATTAAAAGACACAGCAGTGTTTAGTGTTGCAGTTGATGAGAGCGTGGATATAAACAACGTTCCACGTTTGGCAGTTGTTGCAAGATATTGTGCTTCCAATGAAATCCAAGAGGAACTTTGTTGCCTCAAACCCCTGCATGGCACAACAAAGGGGGAAGATATAGTGGAAAGTTTTGTAAACCATTTTGAAGAACAAGGAGTTGACATCAGAAAAATATTTTGTGTGACGACAGTGCTCCTGCCGTGGTCGGAAAACAGAAGGGATTTGTAAAGTTACTTGAACAACAAATTGGCGCCCAACAGTCAAATTTCACTGTATCATCCATCAAGAAAACCCGTGTGCTAAAATTTCTAATTCAGAGCTTAATAATGTGATGACTACAGTGGTGTGAATTGTGAATTTCCTTGTTGCTCGATCTGCTTTGACTCACAGACAGTTTCAAGCACTGCTAGAAGAGATGGACAGTGCTTATAACTACATTCCACTTCACAGCAACATTCGGTGGCTAAGCCGTGGCAAAGTTTTGGTGCACTTTGTAAACTGTTTTGATGCAATCAAGGCCTCTTTGTCGGAAAAAGGACAAAACTACTCTGAACTGGATGATGACAAATGGCTGTGTAAGCTCATGTTTCTAACTGACATTACCGCTCAGCTAAACGAACTCAACCTCTGTCTCCAGGATGCATGGCAAACCGTTCTGGAGCTTTTTGAAGCCTGGAAGGCATTTGTTGTAAAACTAGCAGTTTTTTCTCGGGATATTCGAACTTCGACTTTCCACTACTTCCAAAATATAAGAGCTATCGACACGTTGCACTGTCAGTGTTGATGAGATTGGAATGTACACGCAAGAACTGGAATCAGAATTTTCTGACAGATTTCAACATTTCCAGCGATTTGGCCCATTGCTTTCTTTTCTAATTAAACCTGAAAACTGCAACGAAAGCGACTTGGATTTGTCTGTATTTCAGTGGATTGGTGTTGAAGATTTTGAAATGCAAGCTCATTCAGTTAAAAAGCTAGGAATTGTGGGCATCAAAGTTTAGAGATCTGCAGAGTGCACTTGAAGCAACCGAGAGAGATCATGGGGCCTCTATTCTAACCTGCTGGAACTACCTGCCAGTGAAATGTAACTGTTTGAAGAAAACTGCGTTTGCAATGCTTTCAGCATTTGGATCCACATACCTGTGTGAACAGCTATTTTCACACATGAAATCTGTCCTCTGTCCCTCTCGGAGCCGGATAACAACTGATCACTCAAAAACCTGTGTGCAGCTTAAAGTATCCAAATATGTGCCAGACATTGGAAAACTCAGCAAGGAAAAGCAAGGGCAAGGATCACACTAAACTGATAAGATCTTCATTTTAATTTAATTTTTAATGAAGCTTCTTAAACATTTTAAAAAGCTAATTTACTTTACATACAACAATAGGTTAGTTATATAATATAGACTTATAGATAGAGACCTTCTAAAAACATTAAAATGTATTACTAGCACGCAAAACCTTAAATTAGAGTGAATAAATGAAGACTTGGCACACCACTTCTGAAAGGTTGCCGACCCCTGCTCTACGGTATGCTTGAGGTAAACCTTCAGGGGCCTCTCAAAGTCAATACAATGGTTTCTTTTTCTCTGTATTCTTAGGATCGGAACAGAATTCCTATTTCAAGTGATAAGATAAGAGAGAGAATTAGCCTTTGTCCCCTTGATAATAAAGTAGGGGTCCCTGCAATACAGAGCCTTCAATTTATTCTACACGTGTCAGAGAACAAAGAGTCATCAAAACTACAGCTTTCAGAGTGTGAAAATGAACAGGAAACTCCCTCAGAAACTTCAGGACAATAAAAGACCTCTCTTTCTGCCAAGATGAAATCATAGAATCATATCAGACTAGTGTATCTGTCAGTATCAGATCCTATAGAGAAAGATGCAAGAAATCCCATATTGGACAGTCACAGAATAAACTGCTCATAGGCAAACTTCCATCCTAACATCCATCAGTTCACTGTTGGCTTGTACCTCCAATTTCTTGTTCAGTCTCTTCTAAATATAACTGTCAATATTCTCATTCCATAAAAAATGACACTCTATTAATCTTACTAAACTCTTGCTCTCTATAAAATCTTGAGGCAATGAGTATCAACAGGATAATTATGCAACTTAAGTATTTATTTTTATCTAGTTTAAATCTGATGCCATTCCATTTCATTGGAGGTTCCCTCCTTCTTGCATTATTAGAAAAGGTACACATGAGTGCCCTATTTACCTTCTCTATATCTTTCATTATTTTTGTGTGTCTATCATGCCACACCTCTAAACCAGATGCTCTCAAACTCAGGGTGTGCCCCTCCTAGGGGGTGCAGAATGTATGGGGAGGCATGAAAAGCTTTAGGAAAAAAAAAACTTACTGTGCACATTCAGAGCTGCGTGGCTGGAGAGTGGCAGTTGCTGCCTGGGTGCCTAGCTGGGTGAAGGCAGCGCTGCCACCAGCAGCAGTGGAGAAGTAACAGTTGCCTTCAGAGCTGGATGCCTGACCAGCAGCCGCTGCTCTCCACTCTGCCTTCAGAGCTGAGCAGAGAATGGTGGCTGCTGGTCAAGTGCCCAAAGGCTGGGGGGAGCTAAACTACTACAGACACAAAGAAATGGAGCATGATCAAATAAGTTTGAGAACCACTACTCTAAATTAAATAGTTTTCTTTTCATTCAGAAGTTACATGTCTCCCAATATTTCTTGCACCCACCTCTGGAGTCCTTCCATTTCTGCTTTAAACCTTTTTGAAATAGGGTGACTAGAACTGAACACTTTGTTTCAAGTGAAAGCGTGACAAAGTTATATAATGACACAATAATATTTTCAGTCTTATTTTCTATACTGTTATTTATACATAAGGCTATGTTTTAGTCACAGGTATTTTTAGTAAAAGTCATGGACAGGTCACAGGCAGTAAACAAAAATTTAAGTATTTAAGCCTGTGACCTGTCCATGACTTTTACTAAAAATACCTGTGACTAAAACTTTGGGGGGGGGGGCTGTGGGTGCTCAGGGGGGGACAGGGAGGGGTCCGGGGTCACCGCTGGTGCTGGGGGAAGCGGCCCAGGACCCCTGCTGGTGCTGCGGGATGGGGGGAGGAGGGCCCGTTGGCAGGGGCTCCCTCAGTGCCGTATTATTGCCTAGGCTGACAAGGACTAGGCCGGCAAATTTGCAGGGGCAGAAGCTCCCCTCCGCGCCCCACCCCCCTGCTCCAGCTCACCTCTGCCTCCTCTCCACCACCGCCTCCTGTTTCTCTCCCCTCCCAGCGCTTGCACTGCGAAACAGCTGTTTCGCGGGGCAGGGAGGGAGAGGGAGGAGGGGGAACGCCGCGCGCTGGGGGAAGAGGTGGGGCCGGGGGGGGGATTTGGGGAAGGGATCCAATAGAGGAAGGGAGGGGGCGGAGTTGGGGTGGGAACTTTGGGGAGGGGGTTGGAATGGGGGCGGGAAAAGGACAGAGTCGGGGCGGGGCCAGGGCGGCAATTATTTCCCGACCTAGGGGCAGCAAAATTATTAATCCGCCACTGGGCTCCCTACCCGGCTCCACATGCCTGCAGCTCCTAGACGGTGGAGGGGCACAAGCGCCGGCTGCTGCAGCTCCCGCTGGCCAGGAACCACAGCCAATGGGAGTTACGGGGGCGGGTCCTGTGGGTGCGGGCAGCCCCCCTCCCCCTCCACCACCTAGGAGCTGCAAGCCATGCCAGTGGGAGCCCCCCACCCTCAGGTAAGAGCCCCCCACACCCCCTGCCCCTAACCCCCTCCCACACACCCAAACTGCTGCTGCTGGCCCAGGGGCTGCCTGAGCCGGCACCAGCCGCTGCAGAAGTCACGGAGGTCATGGAAAGTCACAGAAACCGTGACTTCTGTGACCTCCATGACAGACTCGCAGCCTTATTTATACATCCTGATATAAAGTTTGCTTTTTTGACCATTGCTTCACATTCAGCAAAGTTTTTCACTAAGCTGTTCACAAGTTTTTTCCTCCAGTGGCTATAGTGATTTTAGAAGCCATTAATTGCTCAGTAGTTCAGACTATGTGTAGTGCCTTGTATTTGTCAACAATGACTTCCATTTACCGTAATGCTCCCAATTCATTTAAGCTTTCTTAAGTCCCTCTTTAGTTCCTCAGTATTTTTAGTTGCGATTAAACTAAATAACTTTATGTCATCTGCAAATTTTGCTACCTCTCTATTTACCTTTTTCAGATCAACTATTAATATATTGCACACAAACAGAGTAGGTTAAATGAAAGTTATTTAGGTTGCCAAAGTCAAGCCCTCAAAAATTACAAAATGCCAGATTAAAGGTTGCTCATGCAAACTTGTGTGTCCATCCAGTGCACAGAATAAAACTTTATCATGACGTATATACATAAAGTACAGAATTAAGGTTACACAGGCAATGTTAAATCCAGTATTTCCTAATTTTTGAGTTCTTGTCTTTGCAATTTAAAGAATATCTTTTAATATAGGATTCTTCTATGTTATTTCCTATATTTTGTTTTAAAAGAAAGAGGTAAAAACAAAATTAAGTACAACTGTAACAACCCTTAAGCCCCCAATTATGTACCATCATCAGGATACAAACCGTGTATTTTCAGCGCAGCAGCACACACTTCTACCACTGGAGCTACAGGAGATTAACTGTCAGCAGGCAAAGACTGTAAGGAGAGATGATGGGACAGTAGAGCCATATGTCAGGGGGATAGTGGTCCAGATGGGAGAACCCAACCCAGATTTCTCCCTCTACTATTACAGCTGCTCCAGCAGCTCCCAGGTGTTCCCAGTACAGCATGCGACACTGTTGCTGCTTTGGAAGGGTGAAGGCTGGGCTCTTTAGTATGTTCATGTTCAATTATTTCTGCATGCTGCCAAAATTTTCTTGAATAACGAAAGTGAGAGAAGGGAAAAGGTAATTTAAAAAAGATTATAACTCAGCCAAGCCTGAATGCAATTTCCTAGGACAAATGAAAGACACATCTTTAGCCCCAGAGCTTTGTCTCTGACAAATTTCAACAGCGTGCTTCTAAAAAAAGTTTAATAGAATCATTTATAATGGAGAGTATTAGGACCTAAATCTATAGTTCACTGCCAGCTCCCCCATCATTAAAGAATACAAGTCCTACTATAGAGCTTTGCGGTTCCCTTAATTTTAAAGCCATCACAGTACTATATTTCTTACCCCATGTAGTTTACTTATGCATTCTCCAAATGTAGTAGTACATGAAGAGGGCAGAATACTTAAGTGATTGCAGTAGCACAGTGGTTACCTGATTCAAATACAACCTCTTTTGGGTATATTTCTAATGGGATTGATTTGATATTAAAAAAAAGAGAAGAATTGACATTTTATGGGTAAGAAAGACTACATTATACCTTTAAGAAATGCAGAAACAAAACCTTACTAGATAGTGCTAAAAAATTGACAAAGGAATTTTACTAGCTGGGAGGAAAGGTTACTGAGTATGTAACCAAGAGGTCTGGGTGTTGCTGAATAGAGCAAATGTGCAGCAGAGAAAAGCTGGTGCAGCTAAGGCAAGCATATTCCCAAAGAAATAAGAAAATATTTTAGATATGTTGGTCAAAATAGCTAACCAGATGTTAGATGCAGAAAGAATGGGATAAGATTATAATGATTTAACATAAATAAATGGTATGGCTTCATTGGGAATACTGTAGGTAGCACTGATCACCTCATCTCAAAAAGGATATTTCAGAACTAAAGGGGATCAGAAAAGAGCAATGAAAATGATCAAAGGCCTGGAAAATCTCTTATATTAAAAAAATAACGAATGGCATAAAGGAGGTAGATTGGGAACTTTCCCTCTACCTTTCCGATAACACAAGAACAAGGGGATATTCAATAACATTTAAAAGTGTAAAATTCAAAACCAATAAAAGGAAGTATTTTTTCACATATGTGAACAAACTGAGGAGCTTGTTGCCACAGGAAGTCGCTGAAACCAGGAATTTAACAAAATTCAGAGAAGGCCTGAATATAGAAATGAATATTAAGAATATCCAGAGTCGTCATTATTAACAAACAAATATTAACAAATTTTGGAATGGAATGTTAAACCTTGTGCTGATGGGCTTACACCAATTTCTATCTATTAGAGATCAGGATAAAACCTATATGGAGCAGATTATCCCACATCTTCCTACTGTAGATTTCTTATACCTTCTGCTAAAGGATCTGGTACTAATCACTGTCAGAGACAGGACGAACCTTGAGTTTGAGCCAGGATAGAGTCATTCTCACTCTTTCTCTGGCCCAATTAATAATTATTTAATACAAAGCAGAATGGCTTCAACAAGGGAGATTCAGAGAAACCTATATCAGAACATTCTATAGTCCAATGGTTAAGTCACTCACCTAAAAGACAGGGGACCCTGTTCAAATCCATTCTCATTTCACAGAAGGGGGAATTGAACTGGAGTCTCCCACATCATGGGTAAGTTCCCTTATCACTGGGCTAAATGTTATAAGAGAGGCACCCTCTCCCCCAGCTATTTTGTATGGAGCCAGGTGTGCATCCACAGGATTTGGCCCCACAGGAAAGCTAAGCAAGGGAACACCTACCTTTGCCCGGTTTGAGGCTTGCACTGGGCTTAGGCATGAAATAGATGCTCAGGTGCCTCACTGAGACAGCAGTGCACATGCCCACAATCAGATACAAATAATAAAAGGTCATATTTTTGCTATAAGAAAAAAAAATTATTCCAGAAAATAGACAGTCACTCATAACTGAAAATACTACATGATTCAATCCTTTCTGAAGAGAGGAAGAGGCTATTCAAAGTGGGAAGGAGGTATGCTATCTTGATTAAGAGTCGAATGGACCCAAAACTTCAAGAGTCTGGTCTTTAATGAGAAAAATAATGCTTATCTGTACATTAAAACAAGAGTTCATGGAGGGCCACCAGGGATCAAAAAATACTTTCTTGGCCTTGATTTTAAAAAATTTCTGTCCTTTGATAATCTGAGAAACTATCCTCAGAGCTTGTCTACACAAACACTTGGTTTAAGAGTTAATGCCTCTCAGCAGGGTCCACACAGCCAAGTTAGTTCGTAGAAGGCTAGTGTGGGGTCAATTCACATCCCAGCTTGCCATGAACTAAGAGTTCATGTAGACAAGACTTTAGTCTCTGAAGGGACGTGTATCAGGAAGACATCCAACAAATTAAGAAATGGAAAATTTATGCTGAAAAAAATCATGCAAATCTTATTAGGGTGTTGAATAGTCTCCAAAGTAATGTGGTGAAAGCCCTATTACAGCTGGCTACCCCCACTCAAGAAATGTATCTGCACCCTTGCGCGAACGTACGCACAAACACACACACACTGCAGGGAACAATCTTGTATTGGCAGGCAGATGAACTGCAATGTCTGCCTTCAACTTCAAGATTCTATTAATTCTGTTAACGCAAGATAATCACTGCTTTCTGGCCTGCTATAGTTTTCTTGGGAACTGTAAAACCATCTTGAATTCAACACTCTCCTCTTTTTAGTGAACAACTAATATGTTAATGAAAGCAGACTTGCAATGTAAAAATCTGACTTCTCCTCAGAAGCTAAATGTAGATTGCTTTCTTGCAAATATTAGAATTAAGGGACCAACTTCCAAACTTCTGTACCTAGGCACCTTTATCCATACTAAGGTACTTTGATTCTGAAATAAACAAAGTATGTATGTATGTCCCAAAATGGATATTTTCAAAAATCAAGCCCAGAAACTTTAACAAAACATGTTTGGTATGCTGCCATAGCACTAGAAAAATAAACATTAAGATCTGAAATAGACAAGTTCACAATTCATTAAACTATCAATTTTGAAATGGACTCTCCCTCAGACCTGTGGGTCTTTGTTAATACAGAAGTTGAGAGAATGCTTGACATCCAAGTTGGGAAGGAATGTTTTCCCTGCAAGGACCAAAACATGAGGAAAATGCCAGTACCAAGGCCTATTAGTTCACATGAAAAGATAACTTTTTAGGTAAAATCTTCTGACGATAAGTAACCTCTTGAAATTATGGAAGATTTGGTTCTATACAAAACAACATGCAGAAGAAAAAGGAACAGAAAGGTAAGACTGACTTACCTTCCTTTTTAATGAGATTCGGGACATGCTTCAAGACATGTGATCTCAACTAACTGCCTTTTTTTTTTTTTAATGGTTTCATCAATGTGATGGCACATGACTCCGACAGTGAGGAATTTCAGAAGCAATTTGATGAACAGGAATGTGACACTGTTTAATACCTACCGGGATTTGATTTTGTAATTCTGTTTAAAATTGCTTTTCCTTTTAGAGATGGAAACACAGAAACAGTTACCCAACATTTAAACAGTTTCTAAAGTCTTAACTAGAACGATATTTGAGAGTTTTTCTCCATTCTCCGCATGTTGAGCTTACACATAAATCCGAAACACCTGGGTGTTCCACACACTGTGCAGTAAAGTTATTTTTGGATTCTTAATGGGAATTTCCACTGAACCTTACCACTTTTATACTTGCTGGATGAATAAAGCAGCAGAATGAACTGTTACTTTATTAGGGTTTTTTTAAATTCATTTATAGCAAAAGATAACTTCTGCTGGTTGCTAAGAAGTAGTCATGTGTAATATACATGCTTTTGTTCAAATAAGCTATTTTTGATGTTAGGACTTTCTTTTAAGACTATAAAAAAAAAATTCACCAAAAATATTTTCCCAATTCAAATTCTGAGATAATGCTTCTGAAAGAGGATATGCTGAACATTGCAACAAAAATCATAATTCCATTACATTCCTAGTACAGACTTCTTAACTGTATTCATATCTTATTTTAAGTACCTGGACATAGCTTTCAAACCCATGGTCCTCAGTTACTTTCCAGATGCTGACATTTGTTCGCATTCATTCAACTTTATGTCCCAGTAGTGGTTACTAGTTGATGCCACCAGTACCCACAACAGATTCTGGATTATCCTCATAGCAAAACAGTATGTTTCAAAATCTGTTATGGGTACCAGCATCATCAACTAGTAACCACTACTTGGACATATAGCTGAATGAACGCATTATATTTGTTTGCATGTTAAATCTTCAGAGTGACCATAATAATAAAGTTAGAACCCTTAACTCAAAATTTTACAAACAAATGTCAGCTTTCAAACCAATGGTCCATAGTTACTTTCCAGATGGTTTCCTTGAGATTAAATATTTCTTATGGTCAGGTGATTGTCTCCATTCTATATTGCACAAAGACTGCTTTATGAGTTACCATTTGTTGTCAATTAGATGCCACTTAAAAACCTAATTACTGAAAAACATCAATAGCAGAGATAGAATTAATTAAGAAAGAGATTTGACCTATCCTCTAAGGCTATCTAACTACCTATCTCAGGGTTTGACAGTGCCCTTAAACTCCCTATTAAATATGACCCCGAATCTGAAAACTCTGCTGGACAAGCAGACCTTAACTCACCAGAGTCCCACTAAAGGCCATGTGTGTATATAAAGGCCTCACTTGAGCAGGGAAACTACTTGTGTGCATTGCTGCATAGACTCAAGCTCAAAATATGTGTATCTTTTCATATGTTATTAAAGCTGAATTTACCATAATAAAACACAGCCTTGTAGTCATTTCAATACAAATGAATGTGAAATATGATATACAGCACAACCAGACCCTCATGCTTATCTTTTCTTGGTTTACTATAATCCAATTGATTATTTACCACAATCTTGACTACTTATTATATTCCTCTTCAGAATAAAGTGTAAGTGGTCATTTATATTCTGTTAGCCTTCCTCAGCAAATTTATACCATATATTTACTTATACCTTATTATACTTTGCAAAAATACAGGTTCTGAATAAATTTTCTATTTAACCCAGATTTCCTCCTGCACACTAAATTCATTAGAGTTTACTGTTAGGAAGTATTAGGAAAGGGATAGAAAATAAAACAGAAAACATCTAATGCCACTATATAAATCCCTGGTGCACCCACACCTTGAATACTGCGCACAGTTCTGGTCGCCCCATCTCAAAATGGATATAGTGGAACTGAACAGTAGAACTGGAAAAGAATGGGAGAAATGCAACAAAGATGAGCAAGAAAATGGAATGGCTTCTATATGAGGAGAGCATAGGGTACATGTGCAGCCCCAATGGGCACTCCTGTTCAAAAAGTCTCAGCTAAATATGTACCAAAGTGGAATACATGTGGACAATCACTCCAAGAATGGTACATTAAATGAACATTCATTCCAACACAATCCTGAACTCCAAGCATTAGCCCTTTACCATCATGCTATTCAATGATACCACCAAAGTAACACCTCTCTAACATACTCACACTTTCAGTTTTCATCCTTAATGTACACATAAAAGGACTGACATTTATATGGAAACATAACCTTTAATTCTAAATTAATGATGCTTTTTGTGTGCAAATTTCCTTGTTTAAAAAACAGGAGTACTTGTGGCACCTTAGAGACTAACAAATTTATTAGAGCATAAGCTTTCGTGGACTACAGCCCACTTCTTCGGATGCATATAGAATGGAACATATATTGAGGAGATATATATACACACATACA
>NC_048300.1:140631220-140643384 GCF_013100865.1 Trachemys scripta elegans | reverse complement strand
GAGATATATATACACACATACAAAGAACATGAACAGGTGGGAGTTGTATGTGTGTATATATATCTCCTCAATATATGTTCCATTCTATATGCATCCGAAGAAGTGGGCTGTAGTCCACGAAAGCTTATGCTCTAATAAATTTGTTAGTCTCTAAGGTGCCACAAGTACTCCTGTTCTTTTTGCAGATACAGACTAACACGGCTGCTACTCTGAAACTTGTTTAAAAAAAACATTCAAGATATTTATATGACATGGATAGGAATAGCTATATCTAACAGTATTTAAAAAGTAAAAAAAAAAAAAAAAATCCCACATACATTAATACATTTTAGCAGTAGCCCATGCCTTAGATCTTGCTAGTTTAGAAGTCAATTGTCAAATTTCAAAAATCGGGAATTTATTTTTTTGAGAGAGCTCTAAAGAAAATTAGGATTTACAACAACAACAACAAAAAAGAATTTTAAACTGTTTAACAAACTAATTTTAAAAAAAAATCAAAAAATAATCCTACCCTTAATGAGCTGTACATTTGGGGAGGATACACGGTTTATATTTAACAAGTTAATCTTATGTAAATGTAAATCTCAATCCAAGCACACAAGTATAGCGTTAATATGATGCCTCCATAATATCGCGCTCTCTCTCTCTATATATATATATAATGGGCTTGTACACACCAATGTAAAAAAAAATCTTTATGAAATTTATCAATCCTTTCACAAATTAAAAAGAAACATCAAATGGTTTCCTAGAATGTCTTTATGAAAAAAATCCAACTCCCTTAAGGTTTCATGGAAAATTAGAATCTTGAAACTTGGTACCATATCAGTTCCTTGGGACAGTGACTTGATTTAATATTAAAATTACAATGCAGAAGTTGTACAAGTAATAACCTTTGTTCTCCTACATACTAACCAACAACAACTTTACTGTAATAAGATGACCAGTACTACACACTGTACTGGATGGAACAGAAACTTTACCTCTTATTTTGCATTCTATCCTTTCTGCAAATTAAACCTTATTTTTACTACTGTAAATTTTTAATGCTTTTTCCTCATCGTTGTGCTACATGTTTGTTTCATTCATGTAGCACACAACTACTAACTTGTTTTTTTCTCCCAGCAAAACAATTGAAAATGCCTACTTCTAACTTGGGTGAATAAGAAGACAATATGAGACTTTGATGGCCAAGAAGGGGTTCACTAGAGCCTGAGAACTCTAACAGCCCCACCTGATTACACCTGGAGGGTTTATCAAACTCAGGGAGGAATTAAAAGGAAGGAGTTTAGTGCAGTTGAGGATACAAGATCTAGGTGAGAGATCGCTTGGAGTACCCTCTGTGAGAAGTGCATGGCAGAAGCCAAACAGAGGGAGAACCATGGGAATGCAATAGGAGTGGAGTTAGCGCCTATGATGGGCCTTAAAACGGGGGCAAGAATCCAGGGAGGCAGCCTTTGTGGTTCAGAGCTCTGCAGAGAGTGAACCACTCGGGAAAATCTAAGATAGACTAAAAGCTTAAGCCTGGTGCAAGCGGAATGTGTTAAATTTGTATTTTCATCTGGGCTTTTTGAGTTTTGCTGAGGGACGCAATGGAGCAGCCCCAAAAGCTACTGCTTTGGAAGAAAAGTGAGGCTGAAGAGGAGCCCATGAAAGATAGAGGATGTTGTGATGTTTATTCTATTTTGTCAGCCATTATTTAGGGTGTAACTATAATGTGCCCTGGCTGGAGGGCCAAGTTATTACTATTCCAGACCACTGAAGTCACAAGAAAGAGTCATGGAAACACCGGGTCATACTACAAGGGGATGGTCCAGGACAGAGAGACCATTACAGGGACCAATGCGTAAGAATTATGAATTGAGGCTACTAATAAGGCTGAAACATCCTAGTCTTAGTTACACTGTGACAAATCATCAAACCATATATGGTTCTTCGCTGGGGATATCATAAACAAAGTGGGCAATACAATACTTATATAATATATACTGCAATGCAGTTAATTCGTGCCTGAGCACTGTTTGTTTTAATGTGATTTTCTTTAGTTATTATCATGGGATAGAAAATAATGTGAGACAGTTTGAAAAACTTCTACTTGTCCTGTAAAATAAAAAGGATACCTTGTTTGACAGGTACCTATGAATGCTTTTCTAGTTTAACACTCTAATCTCTACTCAAATCTGGCAGGACTTTAGTCTGTAGGGAGATAGTTATTTTCTTTTGTGAGATGACCCTGTTGTTTCATGAAACAAGATTAGTTTCATGGGGAGAGGCAGAGGGAGTTCACGTGATTTTTATGGAGAACTGGGGTAGGTTGTAACCAGAGAAGGATTTGGTTTTTTTTAATCATTACTTTATTGACAATCAAGAAACTGAATGTCAGTGGCTGAAGGAACTCTGTATGGCAGGCCACACACAGAGTCGAGAGAGAGAGAGAGCCTTGTAAATTGAGTATACAGTTTACACTGCTGAACTTGAGTTACAAGCCAATCGTGAGCCACTGACTTATTACAGTATCACATAATAGATGCCCTGTCCATTATCAATGGATGTATTCATATCAATATGTCCTTCAAAGTGAGGTGAAACAAGCTGAAACTTTTAAAAGTGCATATATCTATAATTGCACTATAAATATACATTTTCTATGCAGAATACTGCTGTGTACACATATATAGATGCTGTGTCAATTGAAAAAAACATTTACTGGTGCCACACTGTCATAACTGAAATACCACAACTAATGACTATTCTAAATGTAGCTGGACATTATGGTATTGCAGATACCATAGTATGGTAAACAATATGGTTAAGCAAGCTGGAACGTTATTTGTCTCTGCCATCTCCTACCAGCATGTTTATCTTTCAGTGTGCCAGAAGAATATGTATGTCTTATGACCAAGGAAATATTCATCTGCCAGGATGGGTATCAAGAAAAGAACAGGTTTCCTTTGTTCTCCCAAAAGCTCCCCCACTTTATAGCCAAAGAATCTAACCACTATCCACTTATTTTCCAAAATCAGTTTAGGTTGGCTTCAGTATTCATCCCAGTCCCCAAAACATATGGCAATAAACAGTATCCACTTTGAGACACTAGGGACTATAGATGAAGTACTGTACTTCGCGGTCCTTCCTCTTACCCCAATGGTAACACACATTTGGATGTGCTATGAAAAACCTTTATGAACAATTTATTCCAAAATCACCAGTAAAAAGTAATTCATTTCAGAAGGTACAAAAACATGTAGCAAATTAATACAAAACAGGTCAGGCAGCCATCATAAGCAGCAGTCTTTCAGTGGGCCATGCTTTTTTACAGAAACAATTTTTATGTCCTGGAGGGGTTGAGCACTAGAACACAGCTATATTAAAATGTTGTGACCCAGACTAATACTGATATTTAGTAGATGATTTAATGGTGTTTTATAAAAAGTCATTTTATAATTAGGGAGTCTTTTATACACAATGACTATGCTATCTTCTGTATTACGCATGGCAGTATGTCTAAGGGTATGTTTATACAGCAAAGAAAGGTTTGTTCTTAACTTGGGTTAACTAACCTGTGCTAACTAACTCAGGTTAAATCAGCAATGAAGGCAAGGTAACTCAACTTTTAACTCAGGCTAGCAGCATGAGGTCAACCCTTGGCACCCCTATAGGCTTTAATTCTTGAGCTGATAAAGTTAAAAGCCAAGTTGACCTGGGGCCTGTAAGTCCCCTCTGTTCTTTTTCTTGATTAATATTATATTATATGGTTAGTCATGGTGGAAGAAGCAGTAGATGTGATATATCTTGATTTTAGTAAGGCTTTTGACACAATCCACATGATATTCTCATAAGCAAACTAGAAAAATGCAGTTTAGAGGACAACTGATTTAAAGACCATATTCAAACAGTAGTTATTAATGGTTCGCTATCAAACTGGGAGGGTAATCTAGTCAGGTCCCGCAGGGTTCACTCTCGGCTCTGGCACTATTAAATATTTTCATGAATGATTCGGATAACAGAGTGGAGGATATGCTTATAAAATTTGCAGATGATGCAAATTCTGGGGTATATTAATTTTAAGTAAGACCATAGGAGGTAATTATCCCACTCTACTCGACACTGGTGAGGCCTCAGCTGGAGTACTGGGCACCACACTTTAGGAAAGATGTGGACAAATGAGAGACAGTCCAGATTAGACCAACAAAAATTATAAAAAGTTTAGAAAACCTCACCTTTGAGGAAAGATTTAAAAAAAACTTAGCATGTTTAGTTTTGAGAAAAGAAAACTGAGTGGGGACCTGACAACAGTCTTCAAATATGTTAGCGAGACAAGGTGGGTGAGATAATTTCTTTTATGAGACCAACTTCTGTTGGTGAGAGAGACAAGCTTTTGAGCCACTCAGAGCTCTTCTTCAGGTGAGGGAAAGGTACTCCAAACATCACCTCTAAATGTAAGGTGGAACAAATTGTTTAGCAATAAGTAATCAGCACATATTCTAAGGGATCATTCAAGGTAGAGTGGCCCATTAATACCTCTACAATCATAGGACAGTTAATTACTCCAACACAATAAATCATCATCATGGCAAATCCCAATGGGGGGTTCCTTGCAGATCAAGTGCGACATGGATCGATCTCTTGCTAGGTCCTTAAGACAGCCTGGCTGGATGTTCAGTCTCGGTGCATCACTGGCAATCTTATTGCACCACCAAGGCATTTGATGACCTCATGCTCCCTGATGGAGCAGTGAAATTTCTTGGGAAACACACTTGGTAATTAATTCCATCTTAATAATTTATATCTGCTGCCTAAACCAAAACAGACTGATGGTGGTGGGTGCTGTGTTCTGCTACAAGAGTCCTCATTGCTGATCTTGTCTTGGCACTTAATATGGAGTAGCTGACAATGAGAATTGAAAATGACAGTCCACCGCTCTTCAGCCTTCCCTAGCACCCATGTTTCACGGACATATGTTAAAGTTGGTATAACCACGGTCCTGCAGATATGCAGCTTCACAGAAAGCTTGATATCATGACATCTCCACAGAGGCCACTGAAAACCTCCAAACACGGTGGTGGCTTCTGTTATACAAGCATCCACATCTTTCAAACACCGTCCAGCACTTAGCTTTGTCCTGATTGATAACCAAAGCAATGTGCGCTGCATCTTACCCAGCCAGATGAGCCATCAGCTGCAGCACTTCACCAAACTGTGCCAACAAGGCAATGTCACTGGCCTAGTCAAAGTCTCAAAGCAAAATGGTTCAGCTCAATGCCACCAACAGCTACTCTTTAATGCTTAGCCACCCAACACAATAAATACTACATGATATATTAATTGCTGTCATTATGTCCTTCCTTTGATACAAGGCCTTTATTTATCATTCATGACTGGCTAATGTGTTGTGCCTTTCTAAAATTAAACATAGGGAAAACAGGAATTAAACTGGATATGAGTACGAAGATCCATGATGCTTTATGATCCTATTGAATTACCATTACCAGACATGCCAGAGACAGTTACGTAGTGGAGACTTGGAAAAGTTTCCATTTGGCAGAATGACAATGGCATTTCAGCATTTCTGATCATATATACCTGAAACAAATGATACTAAAGAATAACTCCATATACAACCATGCATTTACTAGTGTTGAATTAATCTTAAAATTAAATAGTATTTTTAAGTATGGAAAAACATATTTGCCAGTGATGTGCTGCCAAAGTTTTACCCAGGCAGCACTCCAAAAGTTCACAACATATGATATTTTCTCTCCACTGCTCCCCACCAATCCTAAATTGGTATCTTGAAGAGTGGAGTGATGTCAGATTGAGGAATAGGGCATCAGGCTCTTCAAACTCTGGGATGGAGCTGGGTGGGCAAGTTTATGCTGGTCAGATGGGTGCAGGTTGCCCACAGTTATCTTTTCATTCATGACCTCCAGGCTTGATTACTGCAACACATACCTAAAAATAAAGCCCTCTCTTTTCCACAAAGACTCCTGCTGCAAAAAAATGGAGCCCAGCTGATTTCTTCTTTCACCCCTAGCAATTGGCTTACACTGTTGTCTTCAAGGCTTTGATCAGAAAGGCTGGATCTGTTAATAGGGAACTCACATGCAGCTCATCAGTGATCACCATCAAACACCATCAAATTTTCTGAAGCACAGTTTTATATTCTGTTCACTCTAGACACAGCCCCAGAACAGCAACTCAAATTACTCCTGCCAGGAACACTTGTGATCAGGGATGCTGGAACAATTTGTATAGTGGGGGTACTGAACCCCGTTGAACCAAACTGTAAACCCTGCATATGGAGGAAACCACTTCAAGCCAGGGGGTGCAGCAGCACCCATGCTTGTGATCATAGCAAGGAAGGATGGATGTGTGTGGACCACTTGCTGCTTAACCTCAGCAGACCTGTGGAGAACTAACTCCATGGATTTGGTGGGAAGAGAGGAGCACAAAAGTTGCATCCGACTTCTCCCTTTCTCCCCTTCCCTCCACCTCCCACCAAGTGTCAGTGCAGGTAACATAAAGGAGCCTGAACTTTATCCTATAAAGAATTTAAGTTCTGGGACCAGATCTTCAACTCTTATAAATTTGCATAGCTCCACTGACATCAGTAGAATTACACTGATTTACACCAGCAGATAATTTGGCCCTTTAAGTTGAAATGTTTAGAAGTAAATCTTATTGAATAGTAACATTTTAATGATGTGGCTCAAGCCCTCCTCGAATGCTGGTTTATAATGTCAGAAAGAGACAGGCAGGCCTCAAATACTGATATATCAAATAATAGTACTTTGATAATTATTAATAATTAAATAATTTAGGTTATAACCTAAAAAGGAAACTTAAAAAAAAAAAAAAAAACAGTTGGCAGAAAAACTGAAGTGAATTTAAGGGGCTGCCTGATATGACAGAGAGTGTCTTTCCTATCTAAAAAGTTTTATATGTGCTGCATCTTCACACATTATTGTTCAACATAAAAATTCATTCCAGAAAGAAAATGAGAAAATGCTATAAAAATTTAGAACACATTCCTGAATTTTTCTCTCTCTCTCTCTATGTACATATGGGGGTGGTGGTGAACGTGCATATTCTATGGCCAATGCTCCTCATCTTTTTGCTGACATGTAACAAATGCAATTGTGCCTGTAGGAAAGCCCAATTAGGCGTAGTAAGATTATAAAATTCATCCATGTTTTAACATACTGAAACAACAGTTTATCTTTGCAATACAATACAAATTACAGTTTAACTTAACTACATTTTTAGTCTAGTATAGTTTGAATTATCTCGGTTTTTCCAGCTTTGGGTTACACTCAACTATGTTTTAAAAAAAATTCTACAGAGAGCTTCCAGGAGGGGGAAAAAAGATACAATTACGTTTATTTGAAGTATAAACTTACATACCTTGGCCTCCGAAATGCTAAACCATATTGTTGGCAAGCCAGACCCACAGTGGGAGTATAAACAATAGGCATGAACCTTTCAATGTTAGATGTCAGCACTTTATAGAAAAGCTTTTCATTTCGATCCTGAAGACCCATTAACAGAATGTATCTGTGGAGAATTAAATATAATTAGGTATCCAAGTGAACATTTAAAATAGTTAAAAAATAAAATAGATATGTAGAGAATTAATTAAAGCTCTGTTTGTTCCAGACAAAGTCTCTCTCTGGTCCAGGGTACTTAAATTTAACCATATCTTAGTAGCATAAGTGCTTCAGTTCTAAATGATAACAAACTTGAGCCAGACAGTAGACAGAAGCTGAAACTGTTGCAAAGGTGACAGTCAGCATGCTCAGGAAGGGAGCTAATTCCTGACAGACACAAAATGCTACATTTGCATTAAAATAGCAACATAGGTCCAACTTAAACCTTAATCTATACATGCCAAATGCTGCATTTTGAATGGGATAATCATAAATTTGCTGGTGGGGGGTAATTAAAATTTCATTTTTCTACTCTGGACCTCTAAGAAATTTCTCCCAATCCAAGGAGAATGTTAGTTTTTCCATAACTCTCTACTAATAGATTTCAATACTGTCACACATGCAAAACATCTAATACTGCAGTCCTCCTTGGCTCCTACTCAATCCCACAAAAGTACTTTATCTCCTTATGAAATCAATGGTAGCTCTGCATTTGAGAGCTTTGCAGAATCAGTTTAAATTAGGATAGCAAAAGGAAAGAATGAGACTCCATATTTAACTTCTCTTTCTTTGCTCACCTATTGTAACAAACACACACAATACATGAAATCATCACTGTTCTAGGATCCCAACAGAGAACCTTGTCTGAAGTGAAGCATAAAAGGGTGATTTAAAGATTGAGGATCAGATCCATAGCTGAAAGCTACACAAGTTTACATCAGCTTACGATATGGCCCAGAGTTTTCAACCTTAACATTGAATTTTTGTGGGTTTAACATTGACCTCACTATATTCATTTAGTTTATGTAGAGTGAACATTTTATTAACTTTTTCTTAGAAAATAATAAAAACAAACTTAGTTTAAATTAAAAACCCAACTTACTTCCAAATGTAAAAACATATATTTACCTATTTCACTATGAATAAGACATTATTTGTAGTCTTTAAAATGCACATGTTGTGCAAATGTTTTTAGAGATTAGCTACAGCACACATTTAACTAAAAGAGAAAGAGGAGGGGAGAAAGGGTGTGTGTATACATTTAAAGATTTCCCTTCAAAGTTGTTGTGGCTCATGTAAATATATATTTATGGATATTTTGTTTACAGTGGTGGTTTTTCATTTTTTAATCTCTTAGTAATGCTTTGTATAAAACGTGTCTTCAACAAAAGAGCAACAAAGATTTGAACTTGCTCTTACCTATCCCATTCACCTTAATGAAACACAATCCCTCATCCTTCCCAATTCACTTCAATAGGTAAATGTCAAAATCCACTTGAGACTACTTAAATGCTAACTTTAAGTGCTGAAAATGTCTTGAATTTCATTAAAAAAATAATTAATCAAGGGGGGGAGCCATTTTAATGAAATATTAAAGTTGCATAGTTAAAACTAAGAGTCAGGAAACACAAAAACTTAAGCTTTCCGACAAACCTTTTGTACATCCTGTATATTTTATTTCATATATTTAACAGAATAAACAAAAATATATTAAGATTCCTATTGAACAAGAATATAAAATAGTCCACATGTGTAACATAGCTGCATTAATGTTGGTAAACAAATCTTAATTTTGTATATCCTGACTTTTGTTGTTGTTGCTATTTTAAAGTATTCACCCTTAACCTAGCCAACGTAATAAATTCATGTGATGACAGGACTGTGGAAGAAAAGCAATGCTGCTTCTTTTTTGAATTTTTTTAAATTTTATTTTTGTAATGTCAAGGGCACCCAGGCCCTCAGATGGGCATTTCTTTATTTTGAAATTGAAATAATTAAATAAATACATGAGCTCAGTATGAATAGCAGAATAACAAAGTGCCATAAATCACTTTTTAAAATACAAATAAACGATTCTGTATCAAATATTTTAAAAAATAATTTTACACATTTATTCCTTTCTCCTACAAGTATTTTCAAAAATACTTGTGTATTATTGTCTATAATTACCATCTTTTAACAGCCACTGCTCTGTCTGTATTTAGCATATATCATTATACTCTTTTGAATGCCTAAAGTGCTTTCTTTATAAAGTAAACCACCATATTTTTAACTTATATGATTGTCCTACCATCTACTCCAAAATACTGATCCATTCATAATCATCAACTCTGACTGATATATCAGGCTTACTGAGGTGAATTTTTGGAGATATGTATTTCATTTCCACAGGATCTTGAAAAGTGACAGATGGAGAACTTGTTATGAATAACCTGGCTTGGTTAATGCCAGAATGCTCAGGCATGCATGGAAGCCAGATGACTGAACCAGTCTCTGATTCTGAACACTTCCCCATTTTTCTTTTTATTACTATGGTACTTTCTTTGAAATCAGTTGCTGTTATTTAAAACCCCAAATGATCTTTTCATTCTCCAATCTTATTATTCAGAGCAATCCTGTTTTCCAGATTCTGTAAAGTGATCTTTTGGAAAAGGAATTTAAAACTGCTGGAAGACTTTTGAATTGGGGTGCTTTAAACAAAGCAATTGTGTACTACTTGCAATATTTTATTAATATAAAATTGTTCCATTTTGGTTTACACCTCAATTTAAATTACAATTTGACATTCAATTGGGAAAAAATGCTGTTTTACTTAGCAGTTTTTATAGCAAGGTGTCCTAAAGTGCTTACAAAGGTAATAGTAGAACAATACTTATAGTCAAACATTGCAGATAGTATGTGCTTAGCAACAGCTCAAACGAGCTTTAGATGTTATAACATGTTGATATATTGAGAAATGCAATTTTGATCAGGGTGATGCCTGTATCTAATACAACAGGATTTGAAATATTGCATTAGATTGACTGAATGTTTCACTAAAATTATAATTTAAATAACATGGTGAAAAGCAGATACCCTAAAATGCTAACTTGCACTGAGTACACTTGATTGTACAACACACACCACCACCACCCTTCTCACACAAAGGTTTGTGGGGAGTTTTTTTGCTATCAACTAAAAGAGGACGCAAGTATTTACTACATGGCCCAGATAGAAAACTCAAGAAGAAATGGCTTGTACAGTGCTGTAGGTCTTGTAGCTAGATTACGTTATCAGATTTGTAGAGTGAAATCTTGGTCCTACTGAAGTCTATGGTAAAACTCTCATTGACATTGGAGCCAAGACTTTGTCTGTGGAATGCATCACTAAATCTCTTGAAAAATGTTACAGTGCATGACTTGTTGCTACAGGTGTTGTTGCAGAATTAGAGAGAGAATATCAAAGTTTCAGACAGAGCAAAATACACTCCATTTCCTAATAAGGGCCCAAGAAAACAAGGCAGTCTAATAGCATGCAATGGGTGGTATAAAATCTATATAAACACACGCATACAAATGTAGAGTGTATTTTTCAGGACACATGGTAATGCCCAGTATGTATCTGAAATTGACATTTAAATTAGCCTGTATGTATTTAACTATACTTATTAAGGGCCAAGTTAAGGAGTCCTGAATAAAGATCACAAGAAAAGGAGGTAGAAAGTGAGAATCAAAAATTGGGAAGAGTGAGGCTGCAGGGATTGTGAACTGCCTTTTCAGAGAAAATCATTGTGTTCTGCTCTAATGGAACCACAGTTACAGTTCCAATAAAGTACTTACTTCATTTTCAGAACCTACGGTTGTCACTTTTTTCCCCTGGCCATAAGACACCTAAGAACTCAAATACTACTTTGTGGTTATGAAGGGAATTTAGCTACAACCGTAATGAGCAGAGTACAAGAACCTATTTATTTTATACAGTTTTGAGACTGAATATATGGTTTACATTTTCACAGATTTCACATTTCACAGATATTAATAAATATAAATTACAAAATATTATTCAAGGTAAGACATTCAACAAAACCTCTTCATACAAAATGGCCTGATTGCACTTTTTCTCAAAACTGTTAATGTACTCCTATAACTAAAACATGTAACCAAGGTAACATGAGTCTTCAGAACAAGAAAACCCAGATAAGAAACATAAGGGAATCAGGCATACAGAGGGACACAGACATTAACAGCCTGGCACTCACTTCACTTGTGAATATATGAAGGGCAATTAGAAATGTGATAAGAAAAAGAATAAAAGATAAAATTACTATCAAAAGACATAGAAATAAGTTTCAAAATAAAATTACAGAAGAAGAATTATATTTCATCATTAACTTCTTGCCTGATTTCAATGTACCAGATAAAACATACAGTCGTACTCTGTGCTGTATCACATATTCAGCATATGAAATGTTAGCCTTTCAAAGCACAGCACTTCAACATTCAAAGTCAGCTGCAAACAGCTTAAACCACAAAAAACAATATTTACATAATATTGCAGCCATACCACTTTGGGCTGTGAATTCATTACATCTTATATCATAAGCAGGTCAGGCCAGGCCAGGCCAGTAACACTGCTCTACAGCCAAAATGCTTCTGAAATAAATGTAGTCAAACTTTACTAATTCCGGGTCACTGAGAACGAAAATGATGCTTAAAATTGTTGATTGGCTCTAGTTTTCAAGATATGCTATTGGGTCAG
>NC_048300.1:140568424-140626274 GCF_013100865.1 Trachemys scripta elegans | reverse complement strand
TTAAGTTTTTACATTTTATGTCTATGTATATTGTGTAGATAGTAGAGTTTTAATCATAAATTGTAAACCTAGGTCTTTTCATGTGTTTATGGTTGCTTTACATGATAATATTTCACCTGTCCTGTTTATGTAACACTTTAAAAATCAGCAAAAGGGTTATATAAATAAAGTTTATTATGAGACAAAAGGCAAAAAACTATTATGTACATAGTTTAGTCCTATTCAGTGTCTACTCGGCGCTTCTTGGCTTGTCTCTTGTATTCATTAAATGGAGCGTCTCTTGTCACTGTCCAGCAATAGTCTGCAAGCATTGATGTGCTCCATTTGCCCTGATAGCGTTTCTCCATTGTTGCAATGTCCTGGTGAAATCGCTCGCCGTGCTCGTTGCTCACTGCTCCGCAGTTTGTTGAAAAAAAATCTAGATGAGTGCAAAAAATGTATCTTTAGTGACATGTTGCAACCAAGGCTTTTGTATGCCTTGAGGAGGTTTTCCACCAACAACCTGTAGTTGTCTGCCTTGTTGTTTCCGAGAAAATTTATTGCCACTAACTGGAAGGCTTTCCATGCCGTCTTTTCCTTGCCACGCAGTGCATGCTCAAATGCATCATCTCAAAGAAGTTCACGAATCTGAGGACCAACAAAGACCCCTTCCTTTATCTTAGCTTCACTTAACCTTGGAAATTTTCCATGGAGGTACTTGAAAGCTTCTTGTGTTTTGTCAATGGCCTTGACAAAGTTCTTCATCAGACCCAGCTTGATGTGTAAGGGTGGTAACAAAATCTTCCTTGATACAACAAGTGGTGGATGCTGAACACTTTTCCTCCCAGGCTCCAATGACTGTCGGAGTGGCCAATCTTTCTTGATGTAGTGAGAATCTCTTACACGACTATCCCATTCGCAAAGAAAACAGCAGTACTTTGTGTATCCAGTCTGCAGACCAAGCAAGAGAGCAACAACCTTCAAATTGGCACAAAGCTGCCACTGATGTTGGTCATAGTTTATGCACCTCAAAAGTTGTTTCATGTTGTCATGCATCATATGGACTGCATGACCAACTGGAATTGATGGCAAAACATTGCCATTATGCAGTAAAACAGCTTTAAGAATCGTCTTCGATGAATCAATGAACAGTCTCCACTCATCTGGATAGTGAACGATGTTGAGGGCTGCCATCACACCATCGATGTTGTTGCAGGCTACAAGATCACCTTCCATGAAGAAGAATGGGACAAGATCCTTTTGACGGTCACGGAACATGGAAACCCTAACATCACCTGCCAGGAGATTCCACTGCTGTAGTCTGGAGCCCAACAGCTCTGCCTTACTGTTGGGTAGTTCCAAATCCCCGACAAGGTCATTCAGTTCACCTTGTGTTATGAGGTGTGGTTCAGAGGAGGAGGAGGATGGGAGAAAATGTGGGTCCTGTGACATTGATGGTTCACGACCAGAAGTTTCATCCTCTTCCTCATCTGACTCAAGTGAGAATGATTCTGGTGCATCAGGAACCGGCAGTCCTTCTCGGTGGGGTACTGGGTGTATAGCTGATGGAATGTTTGGATAATGCACAGTCCACTTGTTCTTCTTTGACGCACCTTTCCCAACTGGAGGCACCATGCAGAAGAAACAATTGCTGGTATGATCTGTTGCCTCTCTCCAAATCACTGGCACTGCAAAAGGCATAGATTTCCTTTTCCTGTTCAACCACTGGCGAAGATTTGTTGCACAAGTGTTGCAGCATAAGTGTGGGGCCCACCTCTTGTTCTGAACTCCAATTTTGCAGCCAAAATAAAGGTGATAAGCTTTCTTAACCATAGTGGTTATACTGCGCTTTTGTGATGCAAAAGTCACTTTACCACAAACGTAGCAGAAGTTATGTGCACTGTTCACACAAGTACGAGGCATCTCTGCTCACTTTGGCTAAACAGAAATGTGTCCCTTTGCAAAATCAAACACTGACAAATAAGAGAGCACAACACTGTATGATTTCTAGAGCTGATATAGGGCAATTTGTTCAGCAGAGTAATGTAAGCTTTGTTATGATTGCATCATCCATGACTTCTAGGAATAACATGATGCAATTCATATCATGTATGACGCAATACCAGCTTCAGATTGCATCATTCATTGTTTTGCCTAAAAAGCAAGTACTGTCCAAACCCAGTCATAGATTTATTCATAGATCCAGTCAAAGATGTATTTTAGTCATTTCTGGTTTAAATTGAGATCCCTTCCCTTTATAACTCACTTATCCTCCGCCATTCCCAAGTCAAGGGTCGTATATACTGACCCAATAGCATATCTTGAAAACTAGAGCCAATCAACAATTTTAAGCATCATTTTCATTCTCAGTGACCCGGAATTAGTAAAGTTTGACTACATTTATTTCCAAAGCATTTTGGCTGTAGAGCAGTGTTATTAATATGCATTTGTGGTTAAGAGGGAGAGGACAGAGGTAAAATTAAATGAGGGTCTGTTAGCTCCTAAAAATGTTTATTAAAATTGAAGGAACTGGTTGTTGCAGGAATAGATTATGCATATTTCAGTTCTTCTCTAAAGCAGTCTCATTTTGTCTCAGAATCTTCTTTTAAAGTGCACTGAATTTTTGTGTAGAGACTAATGCAACAGTCCTTACACAGCTAAATCCTCCAGTGATTTCAGTGGGAATTTCTGATTTAGACCTGCAGGGTTGTGCTCCATATGTCCTTTTAAGATATAGGTATGATTTAGGCTAAAATCCAGATCCAAGAGTGTAGCTGGCCCACACACTGGGGATATGTACAAGATGACAGGAATAACAGAAGTAGCTATGCAGAATACATACAGAGCCCTCTTACCCCTTTCTTTACCAACCCTGCCCCTGTATGGGTGAAGAGGAATGAGGGGAAAAAAAATCCACGTATTGGCCATTCCCCCATGACCATTCAATATCACATTAATTTCTATACCCAGCCACAACAAGCACTCACAAATAACAGGGCAACATGCAATAGTTGCATATCCCCTGTGAATCTCCCCAACATCCAGCCCCTTCCCTGGGCTGGCCAAAGGTGTTTTGTTGCCCAGAGTAGAAAAAATTTTCGGCATTCCCCCTGAATGGCTGACCCAAAGATCATCTGGGACAGAAGCAGGTTGAGTTGGCATCTTCAGAGATTGGTGATCAGGGAAACTGCCCTGATCACCCATTTCCTAAGGTTGGCCTAGCCCAGTCCTTCTGCAAGAGAACCACACCTATTTAGCCTCACAGGGTATGTCTACACACTGCAATTAAATTCTGCAGCTAATCCATGTCAGCTGACTCAGGCTCGTGGGGCTCAGTCTGCAGGGCAGCAGGCCCAAGCCCTACAAGCCTTTATCATCTGACATGGGCCAGCCACCGGTGTTTAATTTGCAGTGCAGACATACCCATAGGAGCCAACAGTGCAGAAGGAGGATGGATTTGTCCCAAAGGGCACATTTTCTTTTTAATTTGTGTCATGATTTTATGATATTTGATACTGTTTAGGTTTTTTTTTTTAAGTGAAAATCCAACGTGGATTCCATTTACTATAGTTAAAGTTATGATTCTGTAACATCGGTCCTGGATTCCATGACTTTCCAAGACTCCGTGACTTCTTCTGGGGTAGGGCTGGAGCAGCTGTCAGCCCCAGGGCCACCAGAATAGCAGCCCCAGAGCTGAAGTAGCAGACAGGGTGAGGTCAGCCCCACTGGGGATGGTGCAGGGCTGGAGCAGCAGCCAGCCTGCAGGCCCACCGGAGCAGCTGGCTGGCGGTTGGCAGGTGGGCCCCCAGAGCAGCATCCAGGGTTGGGTCAGCCCTGCTGGGACTAGAGCAGCAGCAGTGCTGAGGCAGCTACCAGAAGTCAGCCCTCAGCAATGCTCTGACTGTTAGTGACCCTCCCACTGAGTATTTATATTAAAAGTCAGGAACACATTGTGGGCTTCCATTAATTTTTCTTTATTGCCTGTGACCTGCACATGACTTTTAGTAAAAGTACCCATGACAGAATCTTAACCTTAACCATAGTTCTGGATAACAATCCTTCTTTAGACCATTTAGTCAGGAGAATAAAAATGCATCAGGTGCTAGGGACAGTGCAATAAATAACTCCATCTTGGGTGTGTGTTTTTTCTCTCTCTAAAAATGCCACATATAGTATATGGTGACTTTCCAAACACTGATGAGCCAATGTCTTTTTTACATTTTAATTAGAAACCTGAAAGTACAGTAATACAAATTAGACCCCAACCTTGCAACACCTTTCCTGTGAACAGGTTATTGTGTATGTGCAGAGGGTTCCCTCCATGCAATATATTGCAGGACTGGGCTCTTAGAAAATAAATTTTATTTTAACCTGAAAACAGATTGTGACTAAGTTAAAATGTGATCAAACAAAATTTAAATGATTAAAACATTAATACTTTGCACATCCATAACAACTCCTATCTAAAGATCTCAAAATAATTTACCAAACTACTACTGATAGTGAGCTCACGTTTATGTATATAAAATATAAATGGGTTTTATGGTGAAAATTAAAGAGTCACTGATGACACAATCATTTTAAAAACAATTCCATTTTATTAAATATTTTCTATACTTCTCTTCAGTTATATTTTATTATTAGGAACACTGTTCTCAAAACTGAACTTTGATTCAGATAGGTTCATTTGCTCCTGCTGCTTCTTCCCTGTCTTGTTATTGGGGAAATAATTTTGATCTAAGAAAAATCAAATATTACTATTTCAGTTGAGAAAAAAGGCAGGAGTTGAATATTAGTAACTAGTTTTTATAAAAAGCAACAGAGGGTCCTGTGGCACCTTTAAGACTAACAGAAGTATTGGGAGCATAAGCTTTCGTGGGTAAGAACCTCACTTCTTCAGACTTGCACCTGAAGAAGTGAGGTTCTTACCCACGAAAGCTTATGCTCTCAATACTTCTGTTAGTCTTAAAGGTGCCACAGGTCCCTCTGTTGCTTTTTACAGATTCAGACTAACACAGCTATCCCTCTGATAGTTTTTATAAAAACTGCTCTAGCAACATAATGTATGCTGCTTGTTAATGTAATATTTTTCATCCATCTTTAAGCATCAGAAGCTTTCTAAAGTCCTCAGTTACAAAACAGAATAAATATAATATTAGAACATGGTTATTCATCAACATCTGCAACATTTCCCCTGAAATACAATCACAGAGAAGTGAAGGAACTGAACAATGACTTGGGGAAAATGATAAGGTTCTTTAGCAGTACTTTACCTGTCTAGGTCAGATGTTTGTCTTTCAAAATTCACGAGAATCCTTAAAACCTGGACATCTTGACTGAGAAAGCAAGGAGGCAATAGTCCATGAATATTCAACTGTTGTCTCTCTTCCAAAGTAAAAGCCATGCCCTGTGTAAGAAGTGCATGACATTACCGTCAGGATAATTCAACACTGGAAAAAGAGCATGTATTTTTCACTATCAAAATATCCCATTAACTGAAGGGAAACCTCCCCCAAAAAAACAACAAAAACCACAATGCTATCTATCTATAATAGGTATTTTGAAAGCACCATCACTCTATTATCCAGACTTTAACTCAACTCAATGCAAACTTTTGTACTTTTAAAAAATTGGCACAGAGATCATGGCATGACAATATTACAACATCTCCACCTCAGCATCAGTAAGTGACAGTCTTCCAATACTGAAATATTATTCCTAGTAACTCCTCTAAGAAATAACTGAACAACTGAAGAAACAATTGAACTCCTCTAAGAAATAACTGAGCAGCACTCAATTACCTCAAAAGGTAGAGCAATGAACAACCCAAATGCCTCCACACTCTCTTGTTTAACATGTAGACAAAATGAAAATATTCTCAAATCTTCAAATGTAAACAATTATGCTTTCTAATATTTAGAAATCTTTCAAGATCTCTAATGAAAATAATAGCTGAAAATTCACATAAGTAATGCAGTGGCTGCAATACAACACACCTGCTTCTCTATCAATTTATTTACATAGGACCTGACCCAAAGCTCACTGAAGTCAATGGAAAAATATCCATAGTGACGCCAATGGACTTTGGATCAAATCCATAGTTTTTAATCCTACTGAATTCTTATTTATACTAAAAATAAATGAAAAAGTATTTTAAAGGTTCACTGGATTTCTTACGGGCATCCAGAAAAGTAGTTTAAATTAAATGAAATTATTTAATATATTCTATGTAGACTGGATAGGCATGTGGACTATTAAATAAAGATTCCTGTTAGTTTGACCATAATATTCTTTATGTAGCAGGCCTTCAGTACAGTTTGCACTGAAGCATTTCTATTATTTTGACTGTAAGTAAGTTAAAGTTTTGCAATAGCAGCAGATTGTTAAGTAACCGGGAATATCATTAAATATCTTACTTAGTAAGAGAGACACGTGCTTTTCCAATCGATCAAGAATTTCTGCCCAAACAGTACACAATGGAAATTATATACTAGAAGTGATAATACATTAGAGTATGCCTTCTTTCCCTATCTTTTGTTTGTATGATTTGTCTGAAGAACCTGAAAACTATGTAAAATACTGCTAATGTACTTCATGACCTCCTGTGCAAGTCTTTCTAACAAGTATACATGCTTGCAAAACCCCTGTTTTCTTTGTCCAGTTTGGTCAATGTACATAGCAGAGGGGCATTGCTGGCACATGATGGCATATATAACATTGGTGGACGTGCAGGTGAATGAACCGGTGATGTTGTAGCTGATCTGGTTAGGTCCTGTGATGGTGTTGCTGGTGTAGATATGTGGGCAGAGTTGGCATCGAGGTTTGTTGCATGGATTAGTTCCTGAGTTAGAGTTGTTATGGTGCGGTGTGTGGTTGCTGGTGAGAATATGCTTAAGGTTAGCGGGTTGTCTGTGGGCAAGGACTAGCCTGCCTCCCAAGATCTGTGAAAGTGAGGGATTGTTGCCCAGGATGGGTTGTAGATCACTGATGTTCTGTTGGTAGAACTCCACTGGCCATCACCTACAGCCCTCAGCTTAAACCTCTCCAATGTATCATCAGTGATCTACAACCCATCCTGGACAATGATCCCTCGCTTTCACAGGCCTTGGGAGGCAGGCCAGTCCTCGCCCACAGACAACCCGCTAACCAGCAACGCCCCTCTGCTATGTACACTGGCCAAACTGGACAGTCACTACGTAAAAGGATAGACACAAGTCCGATGTCAGGAATGGCAATATACAAAAACCTGTAGGAGAACACTTCAACCTCCCTGGCCACACAATAGCAGATGTAAAGGTAGCCATCTTACAGCAAAAAAAAAACTTCAGGACCAGACTCCAAAGAGAAACTGTTGAGCTTCCGTTCATTTGCAAATTTGAAACCATCAGATCAGGATTAAACAAAGACTGTGAATGGCTATCCAACTACAGAAGCAGTTTCTCCTCCCTTGGTGTTCACACCTCAACTGCTAGAAGAGGGCCTCATCCTCCCTGACTGAACTAACCTTGTTATCTCCAGACTGATTCTTGCCAGCATATTTATACCTGCCTCTGGAAATTTCTATTACATGCGTCTGATGAAGTGGGCATTCACCCACGAAAGCTTATGCTCCAATACATCTGTTAGTCTTAAAGGTGCCACAAGACTCTCTGTTGTTTTTTTACAGATCCAGACTAACACGGCTACCCCTCTGATACTTAGTCAATTAAGGCTCCTTAACCTTGCCAGAGTGGTGTAAAGGAGCCTTATTGTAAATGACAGTAACGGAATCCTCAGCTAGGAAGGTCTATGGGCTTTCTCGCTTTTTTTCCTGTGCCAGAGAAGCACAATGGGGTTAGATTACAGCTCAGGGTGTAAAAAATAAAAATTCAGTTTTTTGCTTGGAGAACCATACTTTTTGTTGGCTCATTTACATGTATGTGGTGCATTAGCTGGCAACATAGTTTTGACAGAATCAAGTAGTCTCAGTTACTGATAAAGCTAATCCATCATAGAATCGTGAGACTGGAAGGGACCTCAAGAGGTCATCTAGTCCAGTCCCCTACACTCATGGCAGGACTAAGTATTATCTAGAATGGGATGGCCAACCTGAGCCTGAGAAGGAGTCAGAATTTACCAATGTACATTGCCAAAGAGCCACAGTAATATGTCAGCAGTCCCCGTCAGCTCCCGCCCCCCGCTCCTAGTGCCTCCCACCCACCGGCAGCCCCACCGATCAGTGCCTCCCCTTCCCTCCCCGCACCTCCTGATCAGCTGTTTTGTGGCACGCAGGAGGCTCGGGGGAGGGGGGGGAGGGCAAGGGGAGGAGTGAGGGCATGGCAGGCTCAGGGGAGGGGGTGAAAGGGGTGGAGGGGGGGCAGGGCCTGGGGCAGAGCAGGGGGTTGAGCAGTGAGCACTCTCTGGCACGTTGGAAAGTTGGCACCTGTAGCTCCAGCCCGAGTCGGTGCCCATACAAGGAGCCGCCTATTAACTTCTGAAGAGCCACGTGTGGCTCTGGAGCCACAGGTTGGCCAACCCTGATCTAGACCACCCCTGACAGATGTTTGTCTAACCTACTCTTAAAAATCTCTAATGATGGAAACCCCACAAACTCCCTAAGCAATTTATTCCAGTGCTTAACCATCCTGACCATTAGGAAATTTTTCCTAATGTCCAGCCTAAACTGCCCTGGCTGCAATTAAGGCCATTGCTTCTTGCCCTATCCTTAGAGGTTAACAAGAACATTTTTTCACCCTCTTCCTTGTAACAACCTTTTATGTACTTGAAAACTCTTAACATGTCCCCTCTCAGTCTTCTCTTCTCCAGACTAAACAAACCCAATTTTTTCAATCTTCCCTCACAGGTCATGTTTTCTAGACCTTTCATCATTTTTGTTGCTCTCCTCTGAACTTTCTCCAATTTGTCCACATCTTTCCTGAAATGTGGTGCCCCAAAATGGACACAATACTCCAGTTGAGGCCTAATCAGTGTGGAGTAGAGCAGAAGAATTACTTCTCATGTCTTGCTTACAACACTCCTGCTAATCATCCCAGAATGAAATTTGCCTTTTTGCAAGTGTTACACTGGTCACTCGTATGTGGCTTGTGATCCACTATGACCCCTAGATCCCTTTCTGCAGTACTTCTTTCTAAGCAGTCATTTCCCATTTTGCATGTTGTGACAGACCCAGACCAGTTGGGTGCAGGAGTCTGGTAGAAGGAAAATATACTAGCCACTGGATGAATAGTTTTCTGTTCCCTGAGTGACAAGAGCAGGGGCTGCCCTAGAGCAATCAGGAACCTGCTAGAACCAACTAAGAGAGGCAAGCTAATTAAGACACCTGGAGCCAATTAAGAATGTACTAAAAGCAATTATGGCAGGCAGGCTAATCAGGACACCTGGTTTAAAAAGGACCTCCCATCAGTTAGTGAGTGGCATGCAAGGAACAAGGAATGAGAAGGCGTGCTGCTGGATGACTGAAGAGTACGAGCGTTATCAGGCTTCAGGAGAAAGGTCCTGCGGTGAGGATAAAGAAGGTGCTGGGGGGAGGCCATGGGGCAGTAGCCCAGGGAGTTTTAGCTGTCACGCAGCTGATACAGGAGATGTTGTAGACAGCTGCTATCCACAGGGCCTGGGCTGGAACCCAGTGTAGAGGGCAGGCCCGAGTTCTCCCCATCCGCCCAACTCCCTATCTGACACAGGAGGAGTTGATCTGGTCTGTAAGACATACCAAAGGGGAAGGTCTAATTTGGAAAGGGATCTGGCCTGTCCCTGACCCACAAGGTGGGACAACAGAGACTGCGGAGATTGTTCTCCATTTCCCCCATGCTGGCCAGTGATGAGGTTAGCTGAGTGAACGGCAGGTTTGAGTCTCTAGCAAAAACGGCCAAACTGAAGGCTGCCATGAATCTCTGAGATAAGCAAATCCACCAGATAGCACAGGACCCACCAAGGCAGAGGAGGAACTTTGTCACAATGTGTACAACTGACTGTTTCTTCCAAGTGGAATACTTTGCATTTGTCCTTCTTGAATTTTATTCTATTTACTTCAGACTATTTCTCCAGTTTGTCCAGATCATATTGAATTTTAATCCTATCCTCCAAAGCACTTGCAACCCCTCCCAGCTTGGTATCGTCCACAAACTTTGTAAGTGTACTCTCTATGCCATTATCTAAATCATTGATGAAGATATTGAACAGAATCAGACCCAGAACTAATCCCTGTGGGACCCCACTCAATATGCGCTTCCAGCTTAATTCTGAACCACTGGTAACTACTCTCTGGGAATGGTTTTCCAACCAGTTATGCACCCACCTTATAATAGTTCCATCTAGGTTGCATTTCCCTAGTTTTTTTTATGAGAAGGTCATGCAAGACAGTATCAAATTCAAAAGCCTTACTAAAGGCAAATAATACCACATCTACTGGTGTCCCCCCCCCAATCCACAAGGCTTGTTACCCTGCCAAAGAAAGATATTAGATTGGTTTCACATGATTTATTCTTGACAAATCCATGTTGATTGTTACTTATCACCTTATCTTCTGGGTGTTTGCAAATTGACTGCTTAATTATTTGCTCCATTATTTTTCCAGGTACTGAGGTTAAGATGTCTGGTCTGTAATTCCCTGGGTTGTCCTTATTTCACTTTTTATGGATGGACACTATATTTGTTCTTTTCCAGTCCTCTGGAATTTCTCTCATCTTCCGTGACTTTTCAAAGGTAATTGCTACTGGCTCAGAAATCTCTTCAGTCAGCTCCTTGAATAGTCTATGACGTATTTCATCAGGGCGTGGTGAATTGAAGACAGCTAATTTGTATAAGTAATTTTTAACTTGTTCTTTCCCTATTTTAGCCTCTGATCCTACCTCATTTGCATGGGCATTCACAATGTTAGATGTCCAATGGCGACTAACCTTTTTGGTGAAAACAAACAAAAAGTCATTTAGCACTTCTGTCATTTCCACATTTTCTGTTATTGTTTTTCCCCACTGATTGAGTAACAGACTTACCCTCTCCTTGGTCTTCCTCTTGCTCTTGCTTCTAATGTATTTGTAGAATATTATCTTCTTACCCTTTATGTCTCTAGCTAGTTTAATCTCATTTTGTGCCTTGGCCTTTCTAATTTTCTCCCTATATATTTGTTTATATTCATCCTTTGTAATTTGACCTAGTTTCCACTTTTTGTAGGACTCTTTTTTGAGTCTCAGATCATTGAAGATCTCCTGGTTAAGCCATGGTGGTCTCTTGCCATACTTCTATCTTTCCTATGCAGAGACTGTTGTGTGGACGATGGCCAAGAGTTATATTGTGACTCTTGGACCTCTTCCACTGGAATCTGAAATGAGTCAGCAATCCATTTTATCAGCTGCTGAAACTGTTTAAAATCCTTGGTATATAGAGGCAGAGAAGATATCAAAGCCTCATCTGGAAAAGATGAGGATATATTAGTTTGTGGTGTCACCTTTTTGTTTGCTCCAGGCTCTTGCTCTTCAAAAGACTCCTTGTGTGGTAGGGGCTGAGGAGGGAGAAATGGAGAAGTAGACTATCTTCCATTATGATCCCTATGGGAACAGCTATGAGCTCTTGAAAACTGCTGACAATAGGCTGCCCATGGGTTCCAATATGGTCACTGGGGGGGATCATGAGGGAGAGAGGGAGGCATCCAATGCTGCTTGTAACAGTGAGGCATGAAATGGTCTTTCCTTTGGGGTTTCCTTCTCAGTTAAGGTGTGAGGAGAGATGCGCCATAGCGATATGTAGGGGATCCCTGCACAAAGATCTGAGAATCTGAAGAGGAGTCCTCAACACAGTCCAGAGGAGGAGCAGACATTGGAGGCAAGGATGATTATTCGCCTTATGCTGATGGTTCTGGAGAACCAGGCTACCAGAGAAAGGTAAAGTTTCAGAGTCCCTGCAGATCTCGGTACCAACAGCCATTCAGTACCCATCAATACACGAGACTCTGACTCAGACACCAAGACTTTGGACAATCTAAACGCCTATGTTACCAGGTAAATCTGTGCTGATACCTAGGAAGTCTATTATTTCAGGAGTAGTTGTCTAGATAATGGTACCAATACCAAACTATATTTATCTCAGAAGTTCTGATGTTGCAGTCTGGATCACCTGTTTAGGTACCAGAGGTGGTATTGAAAAGTCTGTCTATGCTACAGACTTTCTAGAGGCAGAGTGTTTAGAGTCTCTGCTGAAATGATCATGGTACAGCAGATGACTTTAGTACCAAGGTCTGCTTGGTGCTGTGGGTCTTTGAGGAGCTCAAGGTCTCCAACAAGCTCTAATACCAGAGAAGCCTGGAGCCTCAGGAGTACCCTTCCTGTGACACAAGGTCTTTAAATTGGTCATTCCTGATGGTGATTGAGGCTTTTTTGAAGTAAACTCTCTGAGGTGACCCAGAAACTTCTTTTCTTAGGAATTTTACTGGTACCCTCCATTTTCTTATCCCATGAAGACATAGGCAAGTGGAGTACGATGTTTGATGGGGCACTGTGCTCACACAGAGGCCACTGTCCAGAGGGATGTATCTGGGCCTGGACCATGGCTGGTTGGAGAGTGCACTCCACCATGAAAAGCCTAAGTTTAATCACCTGTTTTTTTCCCCAAGATCTGCTTTTAAAAAATTAGCAGAACCTTGAACATTGCTGCAATGTGGGTGTCTACCTGACATTGGGAATATCCGTCGCTGACCAGATAGATTCCTGGCAGGTAAGGCAGCCCTTGAATCCCAGGTATTCTGGCACACCAGACTGATAACGGCCCTGAGAAAACATCTCAGAAAGGGAGTAGGAGGGCATATTAAATGGAAAACCAAAAGTTAACTAAAGAGGTATTATTATAAAATAAATAAGAGAACTAAATAAACTAAACAAATTAGAACTAGGAATAAGAACTCAGGACTAAGCTAGAGCAAAGCTGAGCTTACATGCTAGATACTGTGTCTCAGGCTGTCAAACGGTTGAGAAGAAACTGAGGGCAGTTCACTCACGCAGCTCTGTATAGTCCTCAGTACAGGTCATGAGGATGTCCGGAGTGCAAGCAGGGGCCGAACAGGCACTGCTACCAAAAATCTCCTGTCAAAGGTGAACTAATTTGATATATTTTGTTCACATGTTAATGGTTGTTGGTTTAGATTGCAAAGGCAGAATAATGAGCTGCCACTATTTTTATAGCAAAGTGAAAGTGACTGGAAGATTGCATAATTTTCTTGTGATGAAATCCGAGCTCAGAAATAGCACTTAAGATACTGAACTGAATGTGCACACTGAATTGGAAGAACTTCGACTAAAGAGTCACCAAAAATGTCTGTCTGCAACAATAGGTTTAATGATGATGATAAATTTGAAGTAAGTTAACTCTTGACTTTTAAAAGAAAAATCATTAGAAATGTCATCCATTTCATGAACACAATGGACGTGAAATTCTGCACCACTGAAGTCAATGAGAGTGTGTTTAAACTAACGGTCTGAATTACATGTCTTATAAAATGACAGGTTTCAGAGTAGCAGCCGTGTTAGTCTGTATCCGCAAAAAGAAGAACAGGAGTACTTGTGGCACCTTAGAGACTAACAAATTTATTAGAGCATAAGCTTAGTCTCTAAGGTGCCATAAGTACTCCTGTTCTTCTTTTTATGTCTTATAAAGCAACTGCTCCCATAGTTATAGCCAGTTATCAGTCTCATTTTCACTGTTTTGAAGTTCAATTTCAAGGTGGTTCTTTTAGAACTAAAGAACTAAAGAAGACTAAGATTTTTCTTTAGTATAGAAGAAAATTCAATTCCGAGATAAAATAAAAATGCCAGCAGCACAGGCTGCTGTAGGGCTACATGGAATCAACATTTCTGTGGATGCCCCTTCCTCGCCAGCATTTTGGACTTTATTGGCATGTAATGGCCCCTCTAGTGGAGGAAAGCTTGCAGACTCTTTTTATGGATGCAGCCTCTCCTACTCAACTTTTCACCATCAGGGAACTCCACCAGGTTCTATGTGGGCAAAAGCCAAACAGTCATTCGGTGAAATTAGCTCTATAGCTCACATTTTCTAGATTCACTTTTTAGAAAGAAGATAGTTGTATCATAAGTATATTCGGCCAATGTCCTCACTGCAGTGAGGACCCTTTGACCAGCTTGACAGAGATGGGGCTTATATGGCAGCCTGGTGACAAGGGAGCTGTTGTCCCTTAAGGCCCCTCCCTTCCAAGTAGATTACCTTTTCCCAGTAGGAAGCAGGAAAACAACACAGCTGGACCAGATTGGTGGCTGCCTCCTTCCTCTCTAGTTGACCAGAAGAGAGGTTTAAGAGAGGGGGAGTATTTATACTCAGGAAAGTTGCAGGAAAGCCCTCTTTAACCTGCACTAGGCAAACACCCCCCTCCCACTCACGGAAGGAGTTAAAATACCACATTTCATCATGATCTGCTGTGGTCGTTACACTAGTCGCTTCTTTTCTTGGAGGGACGAGAAGGAATTGTTTGGGTTTTTTGCCTTCCCCACAGCAGGTTGGGGACCTATTAGGGTAGGAAAGGGAGGCTATACTGTAATGTCACAACTCATTATGTAAACTTCTGGTGGATGTCCAGTTCATGTACTCCATTGAGAATAGATACAAAATGGTTGGTAAAGGATTTAAAGGAGACATACTTTAAAGGAGAAGAAAGAGAGGGTTTGGGGCTCCTACGACCAGTCCAGGAGACAGTCAATCCCCTCTCAACCCTCAGATGGGGGAGGGTGGCAGGATAATATGAATGGGAAGGATAATGGAGCCCCCAAGTATATGGAAATAATCATGGAATTACCTGCACTGTACAATTTTATGTCAGGTACTCCCAGATATTTTTTAAAATAAAGCTGCAGCCTAATTAAAGGTCTCCTGTCCTTCCAGCATAAACAGACAAAAGGCTAGTAATAGAGGGAAGAATCCAGCTTTGATTAAAAGATTATAAATTCAGAATGACTGAAAAAGCCAGAGGCAGGATTCTCTCTCTTTCCCCCACTTCTGATTTTGTAAACAAAGTTGATGTAAAACATTAATGACTATAGAAGAGGCAGAGCAGTGGTGAATTACATCCTTATATCAATATAAAAGGCACTGTTCACTTTTGAGCTAATGCTCAAAAAAAGTAATAACCTATTTATTTGTATTGCAATAACTGGAGTTTATCTTTTGGCATTCTTCTTATGCTGTAGTTCAAAGTGCTGTCAAAAGGCACTTTTTGCTTCTGATAAAAACATGCAAAACTGCACTGATAAAGTTAATTTCTTTTCAATTTTTAGTAAAAAGGGCTGAAGTAAAGATTTGTTGGCTTTATAGGGGAAACTTTCATCCAGTTGCACCCAGAACACCTCACTCAGATGCTGGAAACTTGTATGAGATTGTGGTAGCATGAACATTACATCAAACAGAATTACAAACTGAAGCACTGTTTTATTGATCACTCTTCAATATTTCTGAACTACTGTACATAAAACATCTTGGAAAAAATATTATGCAAATACTAGGTATTACAATTTGTATTTGTCTGAATTAAAAATTAAAGGTAGCTTAGGTACAAGTGATCATGACTTGATCACATTTATAATATACTAACAGAATAAAGTCCAGACCAGTATTGGCACTTTAAAAGGACCAATTTCACAACGCTGAAAACAATTATGAGCCAAATCAGCTAGGAGGAAGAACTGAATCAGAAAAATATGAATGATAATTGGGAATTGTTTAAGAACCCTTTACTAGATGCTCAAAATGCCATAACTGAGGAAGAAGGCCATACTGCTTGAAAACAATCTGGTTAAGAGGGAAAATGAAGGCAGTTATAATTTTTAAAAAAAAATAATATATAACAAATGGAAGAAAAAAGAAGCTGATAGTAATGGATATAAATCAGAAGCTAAGAACTGTAAACAAATTGGTAAGGGAAACAAAGAGACACAAGGAGAAATTATGACCTGCAGTGTTAAGGGCAGTAAGGAGTTTTTAAATACATTAAGAACAAAAAGAATTCTAACACTGGTATTGGTCCATTACTAGATGGAAACGGTAGAATTATCAATAACAAGACAGAAGAGACAGATGTATTCAATGGATATTCCTGTTCTGTATTTGGTGAAAAAGCCAGATAATGTAAGTATAACATATGATGATGAAACATTCTCCATTCCATCAGGATCTCAGGAGAATGTAAAACAGTAGCTACTAAAATTAGACATTTTTAAATTAGCAGGTCTGAATAATTTGCATTCATGAGTTTTAAAAGAACTAGCTGAGGAGCTTGCTGGACCATAAATGTTGATTTTCATTAAGCCTTAGAACACTGGGGAAGTTTCAGAAGACAAATAAAGCTAATGTTGTGCCAATATGTAAAATGGGTAAATGAGATGACCCAGGTAGGCCTGTCAGTCTGTCATTAATCCCAGGCAAGATAATGAAGTGGTTGATACCGGACTAGATTAATAAAAATTAAAGGAGAGTAATTAATGCCAATCACTGAGGGTTAATAAAAAATAGATCCTGTCAAACTAACTTGAAATCTTTTCTTTTTATTTATGACATTTGGTTGACAAAGGTAATAGACATGATGCAATATACTTAGACTTCCCTAAGGCCTTTGACTTGGTACTGCATGACATTTTGATTAAAAACTAGAATGATATAAAATTAATATAACACATATTAAATGGATTAAAAACTGGCTAACTGATAGGTCTCAAAATGTAATAGTAAACAGGGTATCATCACTGAACATAAGAAAGGCCGTGCCAGGTCAGACCAAAGGTCCATCTAGCCCAGTATCCTGTCTACCGACAGTGGCCAATGCCAGGTGCCCCAGAGGGAGTGAACCTAACAGGCAATGATCAAGTGATCTCTCTCCTGCCATCCATCTCCATCCTCTGACAGACAGAGGCTAGGGACACCATTCCTTACCTGTCCTGGCTAATAGCCATTAATGGACTTAACCACCATGAATTTATCCAGTTGTCTTTTAAACTCTGTTATAGTCCTAGCCTTCACAACCTCCTCAGGCAAGGAGTTCCACAAGTTGACTGTGCGCTGCGTGAAGAAGAACTTCCTTTTATTTGTTTTAAACCTGCTGCCTATTAATTTCATTTGATGACCCCTAGTTCTTGTATTATGGGAATAAGTAAATAACTTTTCCTTATCCACTTTCTTCACATCACTCATGATTTTATATACCTCTATCATACTCCCCTTAGTCTCCTCGTTTCCAAGCTGAAGAATCTTAGCCTCTTTAATCTCTCCTCATATGGGACCTGTTCCAAACCCTTAATCATTTTAGTTGCCCTTTTCTGAACCTTTTCTAGTGCCAGTATATCTTTTTTGAGATGAGGAGACCACATCTGTACGCAGTATTCGAGATGAGGGCGTACCATCAATTTATCTAAGGGCAATAATATATTCTCAGTCTTATTCTCTATCCCCTTTTTAATGATTCCTAACATCCTCTGCACACTGTGTGGACATCTTCAGAGAACTATCCACGATGACTCCAAGATCTTTTTCCTGATTTCTTGTAGCTAAATTAGCCCCCATCATATTGTATGTATAGTTGGGGTTATTTTTTCCAATGTGCATTACTTTACATTTATCCACATTAAATTTCATTTGCCATTTTGTTGCCCAATCACTTAGTTTTGTGAGATCTTTTGGAAGTTCTTCACAGTCTGCTTTGGACTTAACTATCTTGAGCAGTTTAGTATCATCTGCAAACTTTGCCACCTCACTGTTTACCCCTTTCTCCAGATCATTTATAAATAAGTTGAATAGGATCGGTCCGAGGACTGACCCTTGGGGAACACCACTAGTTACCCCTCTCCATTCTGAGAATTTACCATTAATTCCTACCCTTTGTTCCCTGTCTTTTAACCAGTTCTCAATCCATGAAAGGACCTTCCCTCTTATCCCATGGCAGCTTAATTTACATAAGAGCCTTTGGTGAGGGACCTTGTCAAAGGCTTTCTGGAAATCTAAGTACATTATGTCCACATGTTTGTTGACCCCTTCAAAGAATTCTAATAGATTAGTAAGACACGATTTCCCTTTACAGAAACCATGTTGACTATTGCTCAACAGTTTATGTTTTTCTATGTGTCAGACAATTTTATTCTTAAAAAACAGTTACTCACCTTCTCGTAACTGTTGTTCTTCGAGATGTGTTGTTCATGTCCATTCCAAGCAGGTGTGTGCACGCCGCGTGCACGCCAGCCGGAAGATTTTACCATAGCAGCATCCGTAGGATCGGCTCAGATGCCCCCTGGAGTGGCGCCTTCACGGCGCTGTATATAGGGGCCAGCCGACCCCCCACTGCCTCAGTTCCTTCTTGCCGATACTCCGACAGAGGGGTAGGAGGGTGGGTATTGGAATGGACATGAACAACACATCTCGAAGAACAACAGTTACGAGAAGGTGAGTAACCGTTTTTCTTCGAGTGATTGTTCATGTCCATTTCAAGCAGGTGACTCACAAGCCCAAGTCTAGGTGGTGGGGTCGGAGGTCACTGCAGCCTGGAGGACTGCACAGCCAAATGCAGCATCCTGCCTAGCCTGGTGCGTAATGGCGTAGTGAGCCGTAAAGGTATGTATTGAGAACCAGGTGGCCGCTCTACAAATCTCCTGTGTTGGGATGTGGGCCAGGAACGCAGCTGAAGAGGCCTGCGCTCTTGTGGAGTGGGCCGTGATAGGTGGGGCTGGCACATTGGCCCGACTGTAGCACTCCTGGATGCAGGTTCTGATCCAAGACGAGATCCTCTGTGACGTGACCGGGAGCCCCTTCTTACTGTCAGCCACAGCGACGAAAAGTTGGGTCGTCTTCCTGAAGGGTCTCGTCCTTTCTATATAGGACGCGAGAGCCCTGCGAACATCCAGAGAATGCAGCCTGCGCTCCTTCACGGAACTTGAGCTTTTTGACAAACTTGTTGAGACGTCGCAAGTCCAGAATAGGTCTGAGGCCCCCTTTCACTTTCAGTATTAGGAAATATCGAGAATAGAAGCCCTTGCCCCGAAGATCTCGAGGCACCTCCTCCACTGCCCTTGCTGTAAGGAGGGACTGAACTTCTTGACGGAGAAGTTGCTCGTGAGAGGGTCCCTGAAGAAGGATGGGGAGGGGAGCTGGTGGGGCGGGAGGGAGGAATACTGGATAGAATATCCCTCCTCTACCGTGCGAAGCACCCAAGCGTCTGACGTGATCCGGACCCACGCACGATAGAAGAGGGAAAGACATGATGAAAAGGTGAGGTTGGGAAGATCCAGAGATGTGTCCGGTAGGCCATCCTCAACCGAACCTTCAAAACGGTGGCCTAGGCCCCTGCGGAGGCCTTGGTTGGGTAGAAGACTGGCCGAAGGGCTGCTGTTGTTGCCTCCTCCTGCCCATCCGCGGTCTTCTTCACCCGGCATCCCCTCGATTTTGAGGTTGATACGGATGCGGGGCCTGCGGAGGCCTAAACTGCCTACGCTGAGTAACCGAGGTGTGTAAGCCTAAGCGCCGGAGCTGACCCTACGGACACTGCTATGGTAAAATCTTCCGGCTGGCGTGCACGCGGCGTGCACACACCTGCTTGGAATGGACATGAACAATCACTCGAAGAAGAACTATTGTTTCGACTAATTTGCCCAGTACCGACGTTAGACTTACCGGTCTGTAATTGCCGGGATCACCTCTAGAGCCCTTTTTAAATATTGGCGTTACATTAGCTAACTTCCAGTCATTGGGTACAGAAGCCGATTTAAAGGACAGGTTACAAACCTTAGTTAATAGTTCCGCAACTTCACATTTGAGTTCTTTCAGAACTCTTGGGTGAATGCCATCTGGTTCCGGTGACTTGTTAATGTTAAGTTTATCAATTAATTCCAAAACCTCCTCTCGTGACACTTCAATCTGTGATAGTTCCTCAGATTTGTCACCTACAAAAGCCAGCTCAGGTTTGGGAATCTCCCTAACATCCTCAGCCGTGAAGACAGAAGCAAAGAATCCATTTAGTTTCTCCGCAATGACTTTATCGTCTTTAAGCGCTCCTTTTGTATCTCGATCATCAAGGGGCCCCACTGGTTGTTTAGCAGGCTTCCTGCTTCTGATGTACTTAAAAAACATTTTGTTATTATCTTTGGAGTTTTTGGCTAGCCGTTCTTCAAACTCCTCTTTGGCTTTTCTTATTACATTCTTGTACTTAATTTGGCAGCATTTATGCTCCTTTCTATTTGCCTCACTAGGATTTGACTTCCACTTTTTAAAGGAAGTCTTTTTATCTCTCACTGCTTCTTTTACTTGGTTGTTAAGCCACGGTGGCTCTTTTTTAGTTCTTTTACTGTGTTTCTTAATTTGGGGTATACATTGAAGTTGGGCCTCTATTATGGTGCCTTTAAAAAGCGCCCATGCAGCTTGCAAGGATTTCACTTTAGTCACTGTACCTTTTAACTTCTGTTTAACTAACCCCCTCATTTTTGCATAGTTCCCCCTTTTGAAATTAAATGCCGGAGTGTTGGGCTGTTGAGATGTTCTTCCCACCACAGGGATGTTGAATGCTATTGTATTATGGTCACTATTTCCAAGCGGTCCTGCTATAGTTACCTCTTGGACCAGGTCCTGCGCTCCACTCAGGACTAAAGCTAGTGTTGCCTCTCTCCTTGTGGGTTCCCATACCAGCTGTTCCATGAAGCAGTCATTTAAAGTATCGAGAAATTTTATCTCTGCATTTCATCCTGAAGTGAAATGTTCCCAGTCAATATGGGGATAATTGAAATCCCCCACTATTATTGGGTTCTTAATTTTGATAGCCTCTCTAATTTCCCTTAGAATTTCATCATCACTATCACCGTCCTGGTCAGGTGGTCGATAATAGATCCCTAATGTTATATTCTTATTAGAGCATGAAATTTCTATCCATAAAGATTCTATGGAACATGCAGATTTGCTTAAGATTTTTACTTCATTTGATTGTACATTTTCTTTCACATATAGTACCACTCCCTCCCCCCCCCCTCCCGGCACGACCTGTTCTGTCCTTCCGATATATTTTGTACCCCGGAATGATTGTGTCCCATTGATTGCTCTCAGTCCACCAGGTTTCTGTGATGCCTATTATATCAAAATCCTCCTTTATCATAAGGCACTCTAGTTCACCCATCTTATTATTTAGACTTCTAGCATCTGTGTACAAGCACTTAAAAAACTTGTCACTGTTTATTTGTCTGCCCTTTTCTGATGTATCAGATTCTTTTTTATGTGAATGTTTATCATCTGATCTGGCCCCTACTTTATCCTCTTCCATCATCTGCTCCTGACTATAACCTGGAGATTCTCTATCATTAGACTCTCCCCTAAGAGAAGTCTCTGCCCGATCCACATGCTCCTCTGCAGCAGTCGGCTTTCCCCCCATCTCCTAGTTTAAAAACTGCTCTACAACCTTTTTAATGTTTAGTGCCAGCAGTCTGGTTCCACTTTGGTTTAGGTGGAGCCCATCCTTCCTGGATAGGCTCCCCCCATTCCAGAAGTTTCCCCAGTTCCTAATGAATGTAAACCCCTCCTCTCTACACCATCATCTCATCCACACATTGAGACTCTGAATGAGTGTGTTTCTAGTGGGATCCTAGAGTTCTTGACCCTACACTATTTAACATTTTTACCAATGACCTGGAGGAAAACATGAAGCCCAGGGACATCGTGGGTCTCTGCCTCACCAACTTGCAACTGCTCCACCCAAAGGAGCCTGGGACCAAGACAAGGTGCCACTCAAGACCCACAAGAGGACCCTATGAGAAGCAGGCCGCCCAACTAATTGGACTAGAGGGGCCATGCCCCAACTAAACAGACAGTGGTAGGAAATAGCCCAGAGCAGTGAGTTTAAACTCCATATTGGGATGGCTGCCCCTGTTCAGCGATTGACAAACATAGGGCCCTGGGCTGGGACCCGGTGGAGAGGGAGGACCTGGGTCCCTCTCTCCCCCAGCCTTAAAGACTGAGGCTGCGCAACCAAGCATGGGGTCAGAAGTTACACGCTGTACTAGACTGTCCAGCCCTCCAGGCCGCCTGTTACAAGGAGGAAGAGGAATTGCTAAAAGCAGGCAGAACTCTTGGTGCACATAATCTGTTAAAAATGTCATGGAATCATAGAAGATTAGGGTTGGAAGAGACCTCAGGAGGTCATCTAGTCCAACCCCATGCTCAAAGTAGGACCAACACCAACCAAATCATCCCAGTCAGGGCTTTGTCAAACCTGGCCTTAAAAACCTCTAAGGATGGAGATTCCACCACCTCCCTAGGTAACCCATTTCAGTGCTTCACCACCCTCCTAGTGAAATAGTGTTTCCGAATATCCAACCTAGACCTCCCCCACTGCAACTTGAGACCATTGCTCCTTGTTCTGTTATCTGCCACCACTGAGAACAGCCAAACTCCATCCTCTTTGGAACCCCCCTTCAGGTAGTTGAAGGCTGCTATCAAATCTCCCCTCACTCTTCACTTCTGCAGACTAAACAAGCCCAGTTCCCTCAGCCTCTCCTCGTAAGTCATGTGCCCCAGGCCCCTGATCATTTCTGTTGCCCTCCGCTGAACTCTCTCCAATTTGTCCACATTCTTTCTGTAGTGGGGGGCCCCAAAACTGGATGCAATACTCCAGATGTGGCCTCACCAGTGCCGAATAGAGGGGAATAATCACTTCCCTCAATCTGCTGGCAATGCTCCTTCTTGGCAACAAAGGCACACTGCTGACTCATATCCAGCTTCTCATCCACTGTAATCCCCAGGTCCTTTTCTGCAGAACTGCTGCTTAGCCAGTCGGTCCCCAGCCTGTAGCGGTGCATGGGATTCTTCCATCCTAAGTGCAGGACTCTGCACTTGTCCTTGTTGAACCTCATCAGATTTCTTTTGGCCCAATCCTCCAATTTGTCTAGGTCACTCTGGACCCTATCCCTACCCTCCAGCGTAGATACCTCTCCCCCCAGCTTAGTGTCATCTGCGAACTTGCAGAGGGTGCAATCTATCCCATTGTCCAGATCATTAATAAAGATGTTGAGCAAAACCAGCCCCAGGACTGACCCCTGGGGTACTCCACTTGATACCGGCTGTCAACTAGACATCGAGCCATTAATCACTACCTGTTGAGCCCGACAATCTAGCCAGCTTTCTATCCACCTTATAGTCCATTCATCCAATCCATACTTTTTTAACTTCCTGGCAAGAACACTGTGGGAGACCATATCAAAAGCTTTCCTAAGGTCAAAATATATCATGTCCACCATTTTCCCCATATCCACAGAGCCAGTTATCTCATCATAGAAGGCAATCAGGTCGGTCAGGTATAACTTGCCCTTGGTGAATCCATGTTGACTGTTCCTGATCATCTTCCTCTCCTTCAAGTGTTTCAAAATGGTTTCCTTGAGGACCTGCTCCATGATTTTTCCAGGGACTGAGGTGAGGCTGACTGATCTGTAGTTCCCTGGGTTCCCCTTCTTCCCTTTTTTAAAGATGGGCACTATATTTGCCTTTTTCCAGTCGTCCGGGACCTCCCCCGATCGCCATGAGTTTTCAAAGATGATGGCTAATGGCTCTGCAATCACATCAGCCGACTCCCTCAGCACCCTTGGATGCATTAGATCTGGACCCATGGACTTGTGCCTGTCCAGCTTCTCTAAATTGTCCTTAACCTGTTCTTTCACCACTGAGAGCTGCTCAGCTCCTCCCCATACTATGCTTGTCCGTGAAGACCAGGGCAAAAAAAGCATTGAGTACTTCAGCTTTTTCCACATCATCTGTCACTAGGTTGCCTTCCCCATTCATGAAGGGTCCCACACTTTCCCTGACCTTTTTCTTGTTGCTAACATACCTGTAGAAACCCTTCTTGTTACCCTTTACATCCCTTGCTAGCTGCAACTCCAGTTGTGTTTTAGCCTTCCTGATTACACTCCTGCATGCTCGAACAATATTTTTATACTCCTCCATAGTCATCTGACCAAATTTCCACTTCTTGTAACTTCTCCAAGTGCAGTTTAATAAACCCTGAAACCCTGAGGGCCTTTGATGAAGTTGATGTGCTTAGCAGACCCTATTGCTGGCCTTTAGAAATTAAACCGAGACTAAACTGAATACATAAATCTAACAACGAAGTACATTACAACTACAGTATTTTATGCTATTGACTAAATTAAGAAATAAATACTTCTCTTCATCCAGTTGCTTCATTTAAACATAAGAAGAAAAGACTAAGAGTAATATATTCTAAAAACTGTTAAATCAAGGTTCTAAATTCTAAATCAAGGTTGACAGGTCCAAAATATAGTATATATTAAAATTACTATGATTTTTAAAGAGTCCTCCTTATTATGAAAAATCAACTCCAAAATTATGTCTATACCATTGTGAAAATCTTATTTCTCTGCTGAGCCATGCACTCAACAAATCTAGAGTAACCAGTTTGCAAGCTGTCCCTTCTCTCTTCTACATATTAGACTTTTTTCTTTTAAAAAATTCCCACCATGATTACCACCAATGCTGCATTAGGGTAGAAAGCTCATTGTGTTATAATCACTCTGTCATCCAGACCCACTCTGAGCAGTTGCACAACACAGTGGTTTAAAAACACCAGTGCCTGGTTGGAACTCCCCCTTTTACCACTCATGGTGGTGCACAGATAGCAGTACTGGTGCCATATTTAAGAAAAGATGTCTAAAAAACATGCATTTAGGATTCAGGATACTGAAATAAGTGTTAACACAATTGAGATAAACAGAGGAAAGTTAATGATTATGTTAGTACCATGTACTATGTTGTTTCCCCATGTCTAATTGGGGAATGAAAAAACAAAAACGTGGTACATTGCACTACAGTACTTCTATTTCTTTTGTTCTTTTACAGTGCAAATATTTTTAACCAAAAGTACATATAAAGCAATCTCTATCATGAAAGTTGAACTTACAAATGTAGAATTATGTACCAAAAAATAACTGCATTCAAAAATAAAACAATGTAAAACTTTAGAGCCTACAAGTCCATTCAGTCCTACTTCAGCCAATTGCTCAGACAAAAAAGTTTGGTTACAATTTGCAGGAGATAATGCTGCCCTCTTCTTGTTTACAATATTACCTTAAAGTGAAAACAGGCATTTGCATAGCACTGTTGTAACCGGCGTCACAAGATATTGACGTGCCAGATGGGCTAAAGATTCATATGTCTCTTCATGCTTCAACCACCATTCCAGAGGACGTGTCCATGCTGATGACAGGTTCTGCTCAATAACAATCCAAAGCAGCACGGACCGACACATGTTCATTTTCATTATCTGAGTCAGATGCCACCAGCAGAAAGTTGATTTTCTTTTTTGGTAGTTCGTGTTCTATAGTTTACGCATCAGAGTGTTGCTCTTTTAAGATTTCTGAAAGCATGTTCCACACCTCGTCCCTCTCAGATTTTGGACGGCATTTCAAATTCTTAAACCTTGGGTCAAGTGTTGTAGCTAGCCGTAGAAATCTCACGTTGGTACCTTGTTTGCATTTTGTCAAATCTGCTGTGAAAATGTTCTTAAAGTGAACATGTGCTGAGTCATCATCTGAGACTGCTATAACATGAAATATTGGCAGAATGCGGGTAAAACAGAACGGGAGACATACAATTCTCCCCCAAGAGGTTCAGTCACAAATTTATGTAATGCATTTTTTTTTCAAATGAGCAACACCAGCTTGGAAGCATGTCCTCTGGAATGGTGGCCAAAGCAGGAGGGGGCATACGAACGTTTAGCATATCTAGCACGTAAATACCTTGCAATGCCAGCTACAGAAGTGCCATGAGAACACCTGTTCTCACTTTCAGGTGATACTGTAAATAAGAAGCAGGGAGCAGTATCTCCCGTAAATGTAAACAAACGTGTTTTGTCTTAGCGATTGGCTGAACAAGAAGTAAAAATGAGTGGACACGTAGGCTCTAATGTTTTACATTGTTTTGTTTTTGAGTGCAGTTATGTAATAAAATCTACATTTGTAAGTTGCACTTTCACAATAAAGAGATTGCACTACAGTACTTGTATGAGGTGAATTGTAAAATACTATTTCTTTTGTTTATCATTTTTACAATGCAAATATTTGTAATAAAAAATAATATAAAGTGAGCACTGTATACTTTGTATTCTGTGTTGTAACAGAAATCAATATATTTGAAAATGTAGAAAAACATCCAAAAATATTTAATACATTTCAATTGGTATTCTATTTTTAACAGTGCAAGTAATCGTGATTAATTTTTTTGAGTTAATCACATGAGTTAACTGCAATTAATCAACAGCCCTAATTAATGCATTATTATTATTTTATATCAGAGTTTTAAAATAAAATGCTTACAGCCAATATTTCTATTCAAGTATCAGAGTAAGTTAGGAGAAATACTTAAGACATTTTCAAAGCATATCTTCTTTTCCACAGAATGTAATGTGAAATAAAACTCCTTATGGTAGAAAAAACAGAACTGTTTTGTCAGTGATCCAAGCTTAGACTAAAGTTAATATCTTGATTTTCTTCAGCATCTCACCACTTCAAAAGAATATTAAAGTATTTGGAGTCCCATAAAATTTGCCAGAACACTGTGCAATATGGTAATATACAACATCCCCATCTGCTACAATTTTTTTCAAATCTGAACCTAAATTTGCAGACTAAAATAGAAGAATGCTGAGACACAGCTGTTATGTGTGAAGTGGTAAAATGTGTTTTTACTGAAGCAATATTGCACAACATTCATTTTTCTTAATTGATTTTTAATTGTCTGTATTATTTTGTTGGCTATAGGCAGCATGAAAAAGAAGGGTAACCAAGTGCCTTGAAATATGGCCACATATATAAACTGGCATCATAGTTGTAAATCAACCATGTACACGTGGTATCAGCAGCTGAACACATGCCCTTGACCTCGGACTGAAGTATGAGATTAAACACCAACTCAGTTCATTACACATTAGCCAGCAGGTCTTTTTAAAGCAAAGGCCTGGTCCCCACTAACCCCCCACTTCAGACTAAGGTACACAAATTCAGCTACGTTAATAACGTAGCTGAATTCGAAGTACCTTAGTCCGAACTTACCGTGGGTCCAGACGCGTCAGGGAGGCTCCCCCATCGATGCCGCATACTCGTCTCGCCGAGCTGGAGTACCGGCGTCGACGGCGAACACTTCCGGGATCGATTTATCGCGTCTAAACCAGAGGCGATAAATCGATCCCAGAACATCGATTGCCTGCCGCCGGACCCGAAGGTAAGTGTAGATGTACCCAAAGTCTAACAGCTGTACTAGACATTAGGTTCCCCAATTCCCTTTTTCTGGCTTCCATGGGCGATACCTTCATCTAAATCCACTTCCAACTCCCGTTCAACAAATAACTACCAGTATATCCCACTTCCCCGCTTTCCCCTAGGTGCTTGACCCCATCCCTGTCCCCGGCCCCACCCCCACTCTACTCCTTCCATGCGCCCCCCCCGCCCAGCCTCTTCCCACCCCTGCTCCAACCCCATTCCCATCTCTTCCCCAAATCCCCGCCCTGGCCCCGCCTCTTCCCCTTTCTCCCCTCAGTGCACCACATTCCCTCTCCTCTCCCTCCCTCCCAGCATGCTGCCAAACAACTGTTTGGCAGCGGCCGGGCAAGAAACGCTGGGAGGTAGGCGGAGGAGCAGGGACACGGCATGCTCGGGGAGGGGGAGGCAGAGGAGGAGGAGGAGAAGGTGGGGCAGGGGTGACGGGAGCTTGGCTGCCAGTGGGTGCAGAGCACCCACTAATTTTTCTCCATGGGTGCTCCAGCCTCAGAGCACCCACAGAGTTGGCGCCTATGATGGACACCTGCCATACCTCCTACCTACTAAGTTGTGACATCTTGACCTAACCTCCTTTCCCTCCTCACTATCTCCCTGACCTGTTGTGTGGAAGGCAATCCCCTCTTCCCTTCAACACTTCACTTCAGACAATCTGGCGGTGAGGGAAAAATTCCTTCCCAGCCACAAAAGAAAATAAAGATGACTAGTGCAAGCCCACACCAGATCATACAATCCTACTCTGAGCCCATGGGTGGGAACTTCTGATCCACAATTGATGAGAGATTGTTCCTTCCAGAATGCATGGGAAATAAATACCTCCCCCTCCCTCTGGTGCATATGGTGGGGTAGTGCCATGTCTCGTTAGGATTGTGATGGTCCTAGCAAAATAAAGCTACAGTGATAGTGTGACAATGTGTTAGCTTTGCCACAAGATATCACAAAAGGAAATAAGACTTGACACTGCACAGTTAATAACTAGAAAAATAATGCTGAATTCACATTGTTCTTGGAAATGAGCAGGTTAATAAAGGAGTATGTGTCTTGTTGGATCCACAGTATGAAAAGAATTTGGTTGTGTTTTAGGGTTTTCTACTACCACACCTCACTGTCATTTCTTAACCTAAAAACCACCAGCACAGTTTACAATGAATTACAGCCTGCTTGGTAGCCTCAGCAGAGTTGTGAAGGATAAGCAGGCATGGGGGAAAAAAACAAAAACCTATCCTCTCTCAGAGTGGATTGATTTAAATTGAAACAATTGAAAACACTGGTTTTTAAAATCAGCAAGAAAATGATTTAATTGATGTTATTCTTGTTTTGCATTTGTACTTTTTAATTATTTTTCCTAAAGAAAGTCTGATTTTCATTGATTACTACTCATTAAAAAGTTGATTTACAGATTAATATAGTCCTTACTCTAAATTTGGTGCTTTTTACTAGCCAGGATGATACACTGTAGATATACTGATTTATTTAACTAATTATATAGATTCATTTACATTTATTCAGATTCTTAATTTATTACATTTTTATTGTGTTACAAAATGGTGAATGATGCATTTTTAACTTATAGAACCATTGAATTGTAAGACTGGAAGGGACCTCGAGAGGTCATCTAGTCCAGTCCCCTGCACTCATGGCAGGACTAAGTACTATCTAGACCAGTGGTTCTCAAAGCCGGTCCGTCGCTTGTTCAGGGAAAGCCCCTGGCGGGCCGGGCCAGTTTGTTTACCTGCCGCGTCTGCAGGTTCGGCCAATCGTAGCTCCCACTGGCCGTGGTTCGCTGCTCCAGGCCAATGGGGGCTGCAGGAAGCGGCGCACGCCGAGGGATGTGCTGGCCGCCACTTCCTGGTGTTTGTCTAACCTGCTCTTAAAAATCTCCAATGATTGAGATTCCACAACCTCCCTAGGCAATTAATTCCAGTGCTAATCACCCTGAGAGTTAAGAAGTTTTTCCTAATGTCGAACCTAAACCACCCTTGCTGCAATTTAAAATCTTTTAAGTTTACTCCTGGGGGAATTATGCACCAAAAAATTAAAAATTCTGCACACAGTATTTTTAAATTCTGCAAAATAATGCAATATAATCGCTCTGGTGTCAATTATTTCAGTAATTTATTTAAATTACAAAACAATGGATGGAGAATGGGAGTGGGGAGCATTGGAGGAAATCCCCAACCCTCCTGGCCAAATAGTAATATAAATAGGTTTCAGCCTTTATTTCTAGTTATTAGTTAATATATGCAGCCATATGCTCAGTGTTACAACAAAGGCAAATGAAGAGCAAGGGAGGGCTGTGGAATCAAACACACAATTTATATTGACTACTGACCATCTCCAGAAAGATCAGTAGCAAACACTTCATGGAGCATAATTTTGATAGGAAATTTTCAGTCATAATCACTAAAGCACCATAAGAATTTATAAGGCCATACTGTCTTTTACCCCACTCTGGCAATGTAAAGGAGCCTCAAAACTTTTACACCTGTTTTATACTCCCGGGGGAATTCACAAAGTCAATGGGAACAATTCATTAAGCAGACAGGCTACTACATTCTGCTTGCCTGAGGGGACAGAGTCTGCCCCATGCCTACCTCCTCAGAAACACCCTGAAGTCCTTTTCAGCTTGGAAAAGAGATGAATGGGGGGGGGGATATGATAGAGGTCTATAAAATCATGAGTGGTGTGGAGCAAGAAAATAAGGAAGTGTTATTTACTCCTCATAACACAAGAACTAGGGGTCATCAAATGAAATTAATAGGCAGCAGGTTTAAAACAAGCAAAAGGAAGTATTTCTTCACACAACGCACAGTCAACCTGTGGAACTCTTTGCCAGAGAATGTTGTGAAGGCTAAGACTATAACAGCATTCAAAAAAAGAACTAGATAAGTTCTTGGAGGATAGGTCCATCAATGGCTATTAGCAAGGATGGGCCAGGATGATGTCCCTAGCCTCTGTTTGCCAGAAGCTGGGAATGGGTGACGGGATGGATCACTTGATGATTACCTGTTCTGTTCATTCCCTCCAAAGCACCTGGCATTGGCTGCTGTCAGAAGACAGGCTATTAGGTTAGAAGGACCTTTGGTCTGACCCAGTATGTCCAGTCTTATATTCTTATGTATATTGGCTATAGATCTGTATCCCAAATTTGTTTGCTCCTGAGGTAACACTCTCCAGGTAAAATCTACGTTGAAGACAGACAGCTTTCTGTTGATGGCCCATCAAAGGAATCTGACTCTCACAATGAGCTATAGAAAAAGCTCTTCCCTGCCCAGTGAGCCTTCCTGTTGAAGCTTTAAAAAGAACATGGGCAATGGCTTCTCCTGTGAGTCATCAAAACATGTCGGGGCATGTAACTTGCTCATGTGACCTAGACTCCATCTTGTGCCTGTACTTTTCTACAAACTGTGCTTTGGACTTTGTTTGGGACAGTAAAATTTCATCCATATAGGACAGAGTATAAAAGACCCTGGAAACATCTCCATTTTGTCTTCATTTCCTGCTTCATTTCTCTGAACTGGATTTCTAACAGGGACTGATTACCCAAACAGCTTTTGGGTTATTTCCTGAGAGACTTTTTGCAAACTAGCAGTTTATTTGATCACTGCTTTAAACCTGATAAGAACTTTCCAATCACTTAACCATTTTAACTCTCCTCTTCTTTTCTCTTATAAATAAATCTTTAGGTTTTAGCTACTAAAGGACTGGTAACTGCGTGATTACTGGGTAAGATCTGAGTTATATATTTACCAGGCTATGTCACTAATCTCTTGAGATCAGAAGGATCCTTTGTTTGATTAAATTGGTTTTCAATAACCACTCATCATAAAGTCTAGTTCTGGGAGGTGAAATAAGTGCTGTAATGCCTAAAGAGACTGCATTTTTTACTACTTGTTAACCAGTGCGGTGAGACAGAAGTTTACTTTTGTCTTGGATTGGTACATCTAATGGTAGAACAACAGCCAGTTTTGGTTGAGTCTGCCATATTTCTCAGCAGTTTGTCCTGAATCTGGCATCCTCAGCTGTGATCCACTGAGGCACAGTGACACAGGTGCTTAGAAATTAACTTCTACCAGTTAAGAGATTTGGCTTTCTTTAAAACTTCAGCAGAAAATATGTACTGCTTAATATGTTTTTATTTAATTTAAATGATTTTCATATATTTTAAGACAGTCAGGATAGAAGAGGTAATATCTTTTATTGGACTGACTTCTGTTGGACGAAAGCTTTGAGCTTCAGAGAGCTCTCCCTCATATCTAGAGAAGGTTACCAGAATGTCACAGCTAAACACAACATGGGACAGATTGTTAAGCATAACGGGTTGACACATGTTGTAAGAGACCACTTAAAATGAAGTGGGCACTTAACAACCCTGGCAGTCCTAGGACAAGAAGGGTTGGTAGGTGTGACGTTGTATGATTAAAATATGACCATGTAGATCATTGTTGCTATCACGGTTATATAATTGCAACAAACCTTGTACAAAGTATGTCATGTAAGGCATCAATGGAAAAGTCATCGTTTGCTGAATACGATTATCCTATTTGTATGCATGTATCATTTTAGTATCTGAAGTTATGAATATTGACTATGTACCTGTATTTCAAATGTGTTTGCTCCTGGGTAGCACCCACAAGGTAGTTTACATCCAGTCTAGCCAGCACATTGTAAATGGACTAGTCAAGTTAATGGCCATCAACAAACAGAATGGGCTATAGAAGCAGCTTACCCCCACCTGATGGACTTTTCTGTGGATGTTCCAGCCAGAAATATGGCTATGACTCATCGAGACATGCAAGGGCATGTGACCAGCTCATGTGACACTTGGATCCATCTTGTGCCTGTACTTTTCCCACAAACACTGCTGGGAACTTTGCTTGGCACAATGAAGTTCCCGCCACATGGCAGAAAGTATAAAGGGCATTGGAAACATCTCCATTTTGCTTCTTTCCTGCTCTAGACTATGGACTTATACTAATGGAAGCATTCTAATCAAGGGACTGAGAAATGCTTCCAGTCATTTGGAAGCAACCAGACACTTAGCAAGCCAGCAGTTTATGCCATCACTGCTTCAAACGCGATTCAAGAACAATTAGGCATCACAGCTCAGCCCAAACCATGGCATCCCCAGCAGGCATGGGGGAAACCCTATAGTGACGGCTGACAAGGAACTGAGACCGGGATCCACCACTTGGAGGACACGCAAGTGTGTGCATGGGGCTGAGGGTTTATCACATTTCCCTACCCTGATCTCCCCACCGGGGCAGGGTCTCCTCACATACTTGCTCATGCTCAAAATGGTGGATTCCAGTCTCAGCTCTTCAACAGCTGGTGCTGCATTGTCTCCCCTGGGGATTACTTTGGGGCAGGGCACAGCACCTCATTGCTGCACATTGTCAATGCTTTCCCCCTCTCCCCACTGGCTGGCCAGCCAGCCAGAAAGCAGCAGTGGCACCCTGGGCCAAATCTGAGCATGGAGCGAACCTGGCCCTGTTCCAAGTACCAGGCCAGGTTGGGCCAGCTGGCCAGTTGTACCATGTGGTGAAACACCCTTGCTGGCCTACTGCCTGCGCCCCTCCCCGCCGGGACAAGGCCACCACCTCCCCATACCCCTCTGGGATGGGACCGGACAACTAACCACAAATTAGCCCAATACCGTGATTTTTTACAACAATGGGGAGGCAGAGCTGGGGATGTCTGCTTCCGCCTCTCCACTGTTGGAAAAGTCATGATATTAGGCTAATTTCATGATTTCCATGAAATTGTGATTTACACAGGGCCTTAGTTATAGCACACTACCACTAGATGCAAACATAAGAGGCAAGGCAATTTAAGGAAATGGATGGCTGTGTTAAGCACTTAAATTCTTAATTGATTTATGAGGAAACAATGACTGACTAGGAAGCATGATGAATGGCTTAATCTTTGTAAAATTACATGGCTTACTCACTATACCTTAATTCCCAGAACGTCCATCTGTCTGGCACAGTTTACATGAATTCTTGCTTGAATTTCCATTGTCACTTGATTGAATCAAAGTGTGGAAAGCTATAAACTTCAGATAGCCATGGCGAGAACTGAGAAAAGATAAATCTGTAGATCTTGTGAAAGTTTTTGTCAAGTCTTATACTAAAAGGAAAACAGGCAAACCTGGTTTAATACAGAAAAAAAACCCTTCCAATCAGACACACCCTAAGTTGTCACCTTAACACCTTACCCTAGAACCCACGCCGAATATCATTAAACAGTTACAACCCATACTCGATGGGGACCACATCCTGAAAGAAATCTTTCCTAAACCCTCCTTCTGGCCTTCAAACAACCCCCCAACGTCTCCAAGCTCATCATCAGAAGGAAACTCCCCACAGATCAGGACACACCAACTCAAAGCAGCACCAGACCCTGCTATAACAACAGATGCAAAGCTTGCTGACATCTCCACTGCTACAATGATCAACACCCCTTCAGCACACCTTTCAACATCCATGGGTCCCACACATGACTATCCCAACATGTGGTGTACCTCATCCTGTGCACTAAATGCCCCAATAACAACTAAGTGGGTGAAACCAGACAATCATTATGCATTGAAATGAATTCACATAGAAAAATGATAAAAGACAAACACCCTATTGCATGTGGGCAAACCCTTTTCACAAAACTATCATTGCATATCTGACCTCTCAGTCCTTGTCCTCAAAGGAAAGCTGCATAATACCTTCAGAAGATGAGCCTGGGCACTTAAATTCATAACTTTGCTAGACACTAACAATCATGGTCTTAATAAAGAGACTGGATTTATAGCTTATTACAACAACCTGTAACCCACTAACACCCCTTTTTGTGCTATGACTGCATGGGTGTCAAAAGTCTACTTTACCTTGAATGGTCTCTTAGAAAATGTGATGACTACTTATGCTAAATAATCTGTTCCACCTTGTATTTAACTGTGATGGCTTTACTACACTTAAAACACTGCAGGGATTCTCCCACCAGCATAGGTAATCCACCTCCCTGAGCCATGGTAGTTAGGTTGATAGAAGAATCCTTCCGTTGACCTAGCGCTGTCTACACAGGGACTTACATCAGCATAGCTATATCTCACAAAGGTGTGAAAAATCCATACCCCTGAGAGACATAGCTATACTGACCTAAGTTCCTAGTGTAGACCAAGTCTAAGTACCTTTCCCAGACCTGCAGAAATGCTCTGTGTAACTCAAAAGCTCAACAGAAGTTGATCCAATAACAGATATTACCTCACCCACTTTGTCTGTCTAATGTCCTGGGACCAAGATGGCTATAACACCACTGCAAACTAAAAGGAACACTCGGTAATAAAAACCTTACAAAAATAATCAAACTGTCCAACTCTTTGAAATTATTAGGGCCAACCCACCACTTCCTTTTTTGTTTAGAAAGTGAAATATAGGGCTGGCCTACACTGGGAATTTACATTGGCATAGCTACGTCATTTGGGGTGTAAAAAATCCAAATCCCTGAGAGATGTACTATGCTGACATAACCACCAGTGTGGACAGCACTAAGTTGTCAGAAAAATTCTTCCATCAACCTAGCTACTACCTACGCTAAAGAGAGAACCTCTTCCATCAGCGTAGGTGGTGTCTACACTGAAGGGCTGCAGCTGCACCACTGTAGCAGTTTAAGTGAAGACATGCCCTTAGAAGTATCAGTTATCGGATTCTCTAGCTATACTGTACTTTGGCAAGCTCAGAAACTCACTCTAGTAAAAGGAAAATTTTCTCCTGTTAGGTACAACTGACCACTCTTCAGCTGTACTCAAAGAGTGTAATGCAAAGTTCTTAAAAGGATTATTAATATGCAGAAACCATAAAGGATTTAAACCATTTACTCTACTATTCAGCACAAATGTGTTTTGTCTCTTTGTTCTCATTCACATATGTAAACAAGAAAAAGTACTACAAAAAACTGCATATTTAGAATATTTACTGCCATAATGACATTTCCATGTTCCATTTGTGGTAGAAAGGCACTTAAAGAATGAGGCATGTTTACCACAAGAAAAAAAATATTTGTTTCACAGTAGTTTACTTGAAATATACACATGCAGCAATTAAATACACTCTCATACTTCAATAATGATTTTATAATATCAAATTTTGTGGACGTATAGAAGACCCTCATCATTTTTCAATATATTTCTATATTTCCGGGGGAGGAGGAGGTTAAAATAAAACTGTTTTTTGTATGTACAACTATTTCATAAGATTACATTTCAGGGAAGACGGTAGTGTTACAGTCAAGGAGGAATCAGAGTATGTTAAATGTGGCAACTATGATCTGTACTACTGGAATTTGGAGAGAAAAAAAGACCTAGGCATCAGAGTACAGCAGCTAAATATTGTAACAGTGCACATAAATGGATTTATCATATTAGTTAACATCCCCATCTGTACATCTTCATATAATGAAATATTGACAGTCTCAATTTTGCTATACAAGATTTGTTCCAAGAGTTTGCTACATATCTGCAGCAGTCATCAAACAATAGATTAGACAAGAAAAAGAGAATTAGGGACCAGAGTTCATGAGATGCTAATCACCTCCTAAAACAGGGGTGGGAATTGAATGATCTTAGCATTTTGTAGGATACAGCCAGCCCTTTGTCTGAACCCTATCTCTTGTTCTCTTGCCTAAAATATTATTTTATTACTGCTGCAGGAATGAAGCAAAATCCTGGAGCAAATTTCTGGAATGTGGCAAAATTGTGACTATCTATATTTAATTATATGAAAATTTACAGATGTTGACTATTTGGTAAACCCATTTATCTACATACTTATAATATCCATGTTTAATAGTTGTATTTGCTTTTACCAAAATAACTACCCTTATATTGATCACATCCTTTTAGTCTAATTTAGATATGTACTAGAGACCCAACTCAAGGAAAAAAAAAACCATGGAAAAAATGCACTGTTTAGTAAATAGCTTTTCTTTAACTACTCTCCAAGATAGCTGGGCTCATGAAAATAAAGAATAGATTTTAAAAATTGGACATTGTGTATTTAAAAATCAGAGGGAAGTTTAAAATTTCAGCTAAAACAAAACATACTGAATTGGGTAAAAGAGGCACGGAATTCCTAATGAAAGAAAATTAAGGTAATTTGCGACTCTTATGCAATGCCAGGAATCCCCTCCCAACTGACCTTATTCACCTCCCATGTCACTATTGATTTCAAAGTGATACCAGTGATTAAGTTGGACCTCTCTCTTTCTGCCAGTGGCAGAAATTTGAAAAAAAGATGAACTTACAAAGAATGGCTGAGAAACACTATATTCTAATTATATATTGAAAAAAATATATCCAGTCATTAAACATTACTTCACTAACACAAGTTTATGAAATAAGAATGGAAGGAAGCAGAGGAAGAAAATGAACACAGGCATTCTAGATTACACTTCAGTCTGTTTCTTTTTTAATATTATGATATTTCATTAATTACATAACATGCATAAAAACATGTTATTTTGTTACAAGATGCAATGGTATGCTAAACTGTGCCAAATTCACCACTGGCCTGGGTTGGACACTTAATTTAGTTCATTGTGACTAAAAAGGAGCAAGCATTTAACACGGCCCCATCACCTTTCATGAATTTGAAAGTCAAAAAGGTTAAGCATAAGAACGGCCATACTGGGTCAGACCAAAGATCCATCTAGCCCAGTATGCTGTCTTCCGTTCCGACAGTGGCCAATACTAAGTGCCCCAGAGAGAATGAACAGAAGAGGTAATCATCAAGTGATCCAACCCCTGTTGCCCATTCCCAGCTTCTGGCAAACAGAGGCTAGGGACATCATCCCTGCCCATCCTGGCTAATAGCCATTGATGAACCTATCCTCCATGAATTTATCTAGTTCTTTTTTTAAGCAGATATCAAGACATGCAATGCAATCCTTAGTGTAAAAGATGGAATAATTCTCACTGAGACAGGATTAGCAGTTGATGAACTGCTATGCTAACATTATACTGATTATGCAACACATCATTTACTATCATTAAAAAGTGGGTATAGTAGATAGGAGAATGTGACAATTTTCAGAAAATGAGTGGGGACTTGCATTTTTTACTTATGGCCTCTAAAATAGATTGAAAATATCTATCTGAAACATCTAGCTATTTAGCTGAAACATTTTTCCGCCTAAAAGTGCACTGTCCAATTAGAATAGCAGAACTGAGAGATTAGTTTTCACCAAAAATTTCATAAGGGTTTTAACTACAAGGAAATATTGCACATACCTGACAGCTTATTGACATTACAGACCATAGTGGTCTCATAAATCAGGTCAATAACCCATGAATTACATCAGCTTCAAATCAAACTTGACATAAGATACTGTAGTGGAACAGTTTCAAAGAAGCAATTATGTTCTACTTGGTTAATAATCCACATGTTAAGGTGACCACATCATAAAAGATCCCAAGATTAGGAATACAGTTCAGAGATTTAAAATAAATTTATTTTCTTATTACTCATCCATGACATTAAAAGAAAACATTCAAAAACAAAGTCAAACTATAAGAATTGTTAAAGTAATATTAAGATCATGACATAAAGCCCCAAAAATCACTGCTGAAATCCATGACATAACGGTATCCACAGTTACATGTGAGGCCCTAGCAACAACTGCCAAGTGTCTACAAACTTAGGGGATAATGTTTTAACTTGGCGTGACAAAGATTATCTCCCTGGACAATATTTTTAAAACTTAGGCCCCCAACACTAACCGGAGAACCACTGTACTAGGTGCTGTGTACAAATACATTTTAAGATACAGCTCCCAAACCAAAGAGTTCAAAGTCTATAAGACCAAAAACTAACTACGGGAAATAGGATACAGCATACAAGCAAAGTGGTCAGGAAAGTTACCAGTAAATATTCTGTTAATTGTGGCTTCTTCATCCACTTCTTGTTAGCACCTGTCATTTGCAATATGCCAGTAGCAAAGAATATTCTACTATTCTTTACAACTGAAAAAAATTACTTCTAAAGCTGAACAGACTGTAGATAAAAGTTTCATTTCCATACCATACATTCACTGTGTATAAAACAAAGCACCTTCAACCATATCCATTCATCTCTCCCACCTTTTCTGGGCATCTCTCTCTGAAGTCATCAAATTTGATTAATTATCCCCTAATTGTGACACTACTATTTTTCTTGCCTTTTTCACTGACCTGCATGACATGGGACATCGCTTTCTTATTATTGCTGGTGAGTACAAATGAAGTTCTCCATCCTGTTTTGGATAAGACAGTACCTCCACTTCAGAAGTGAATTCCAACACAAGTGATCCTATCTTATATGGTAGATTTGAGTCCTGTTCCCTGCCTCTGCTCGTCCTCTTCCCCCGAGTCCCCCCTCCCTAGTCAGGCCGGAAGCCAGAGCTGGGCCGTGGTAAGAGCCGTCCCGGGAACACCAGCCACTGTGGGGAGTCTTGGGCACTGTGGCCTGCTGCCCAGGTCTAAGAGCAGCCCCTGTCCTGTGTCCCTGCCCACGGGGTGTGCCACCCAGGGCAGGTAGAAGGTCTGGGGCTCCTCATAGCAGATCAGGCTCCCTGAGCAGCTCTTACTACTGGCCAGCTCTGGCTTCTAGCCTGGCCAGGGCCTTGGTGGGGAGAGGAGGAGCAGCGGGTAGGGCCTTGTGTATAGGGGGGCCTAAGGCTCACCTTAGCCCCCATCCCCCCCCCCTTGAGCCTCAGGAGGTATGGAGCGGTGCTGCAGGGAATTTGGGACAAATGCTGTCCTGAAGTCATTCAGCCCAGGACCAGGATTTGAACTCTGCATTTCAAGACTGTCCCGCTCATTCAAGATGGGTGGTCACCCTAAGTAAGCTACAGACTATGAAAAACTGTGTGAAACTTTCCAAATGCAATTCAACAAGTGTTAATTTTTTCGCTCAAAACTGGTTTATATAGGTAAACAGTTCCTGAAATTTAATAACGTTCAGATTTGAATAAACCTGGTTTCCTGGTGGTTGATTCCTGTTGTGTATGGTGCATATCAATAGGCAAGGTCTGGTATACACTGATTTATGCATATTTACAGAGATTCACCCAAGCTTTCACTGAAACTGGAAGTAGTGGCTGTGCTGGAAAATATCAATGATTTTTCTCAGTAAACACAACTGTAGCTCTAAATTCACTCGTGACAGCATCCTCAAGTCTTCCAAAATATCCAGAAAGAACAAACTTTAATACAAAAGCTTCAGTGAACAATTTATAGACAAAAAAATTTTCAGATGAACCAATGCTAATTCATGATTACAAATCAAACTCTAAGGAAGAATTCAAGTGTGTGTAATTCAAGTAGAATCTTTTACATAGCTCCAAAAGTCTATCCAGGCCTAATAACAAAACTGATATATAAAGTCATTTACTACAGTATTTGGGCAAACTTGTGCCATGCTCCTGACACTATTGAGACAAGTTTTCATCAAAATACAAAAAAGTATCCCTCAGTAGTATTTTCTATTAGCTAATATCAACTAGGTGTGTTTTTAATTGACAGAAATAACAGTTTCCTAATAAATCTGTTAATGGCAGCATTTCCTTTGAGGGCCACTGAGGTTTTCCAAGATGTGTGGTCCCTATCTGTATTCCACCGAAGGTTATGCACATGCACCATGCACCCAGAGCCGGAGCTTTTGAAAGTAGTACCGTTCAGCAGACCACACACGTGCCCTGCATCACCTTGTTGTTTCACCTGACGCGATAAAAGGTGCACCAGTGGGCTGCCAATGTCTCCAGTTCCTTTTCCACCACAGACCTATCAGATCTGCAACAGAGGGGAAGGAGGGGAAGGGAGGGTTGGACTACTGGCTTTAAGATTAAGCTAGATAAGTTTATGGAGGAAATGGTTTGATGGGATAACATGATTTTAGTCAATTAGTCAACAACGTGCCATCGCTGGTAAATAGTATCAATGGTCAATGAGGGTCTGGCTGGAGAATCTTGCCTGCATGCTTGGGGTTCTACTGATCGCCATATTTGGGGTCAGGAAGGAATTTTCCTCCAGGGTAGATTGGCAGAGGCCCTGGAGATTTTTCACCTTCCTCCGTAGCATGGGGCGGGGGTCGCTAGGAGGAGTCTCTGCGACTTGAAGTCTTTAAATCACAGGATTTGGGGACTTCAACAGCTCAGTTAAGGGAAAGGGGGTGGGTCAGCTTTTGTGGCCTGCATCATGTGGGAGGTCAGACTAGATGATCATAATGGTCCCTTCTGACCTTAAAGTTTATGAGTCTACAGATAGGGACCACACATCTCAAAGAACCTCCAGTTACAGTTAAACAACTGCCTCATTTTCTTCTTTGAGCGATGGTCCCTATTGTACGCCACTGTGGTTAATTAACAAGCAGTACTTGTGTAGCAGGAAGGTGTGAAGAGAGTGACGGGACTATAGAACGAACGAAGCTTCCGTCGCAGAATCATGCACCAGAGCATAGAATGCAGAAAAGGTGTGTACCAAACTCCACGTTGCCGCCTTGCATACATCTGCAAGGGACACATTTTGGAGTGCAGCTGTGGTTGATGTTTGCGCTCTCGTGAAAGGGGCCCGAATCCTGTCTGGTGGGGATCATCCCGATAATTGGTGGCAGCGCATAATGCGCCCTGAGACTTAGAGATTCTCTGGGTGGAAATGGCTTGGTCTTTAATTTTTCCGCTAGGGCTACGAATAGTTTGGGAGATTTCTGGAATGACTTTGTCTGTTCAAGGTAGATGAGTGTATGGGTTGATAGAGGTGGAATTGGGAAACCACTTTGGGATAGGAACTTGGAGTGAAGAGACCTTGTCCTTATGAAAACTGGTGAAAGGGAGGGTAGCCATCATGGCTCCCAGTTTGCCAACCCTCCTAGCTGGTGTAATGGAGACAAGGAAAGAGACTTTCATGGAGAGTAGTGACAGAGAGCAGGAGGCCATAGGTTCAAAGGAGGTGGTTGTTAACGAGGTGAGGACTACGTTGAAGATCCACTGAGGAGCGACAGGTTGAATGGGTGGGTATTTGAATAGCCGTATAGTTAAGGGGGGTAAAAAACCGAATGCCAATACACTAGAGGGTGGAAGGTGCTAATGGCAGCTGCATGCACGTTAAAGGAACTGAGGACAAGTCCAGAATTCTTTAGATAGCGGAAATATTCCAAGAGCAGCAGAATGCCCACCGCTTCAGGGACAAGGCCCTGATGCATTGCCCAAGAAGTGAATCGTGTCTATTTGGCTCGATATGAGTGCATTTGAAAGGATACCTCACACTGCTAGGGAGCACTCTTGCACTAGTGGAGGTATTGTAGCAGGGCAGTTACCCCGCTCCTAGAGAAAAGGCTAGGCTGATTGGGAAGCAGCCACAGCTGGGGCCACGCCCAAATCAGGCCACACCTGGCCCTCTTATAAGGGCTCAGGGAGGAGCTGGATCAGTCTCTCTCTAGCTTTGGAGAGAGATGGACCTAGTTGCCTGAAGAAGCAAAGGGTACCGTGGACAGAGCAGTGTTGGGGAAGGGGCAGGCTGAGCTGGGAAGATCAGGCCTGGTGACCTCCCAGGTTGCGGCCTGATAGGAAGGCCTAAAGACGTACTGGGCTGCAGGGAAAGGCAGCAGGTCCAAACCCCTCTTGCCAATGATGAGTGGCCATTATACTGCAGTCTGCCCCAGTGAACAGGGGCTAGACGATGAGTGGCAGTAGCCACTGAGGTGAGGTGGGCTTAGAGGGTTGGGGGTTCCCCTGGGAGGGGAGACCCAGAGAGTGGGGGCACTGCTGGGGCAGAACCCCAGGGAAAGGGCACCGGGGTCTGATAGGGACACAGGGGCCTGAAGTTCCTCGGGTTCCCCCCAAACCTCCCAATTGACCTGGACTGTGGGTTCTTCCAGAGGGGAAGGTCTCTGGGCTGTTCCCCAACCCACATGGTGAATCTCTGAGGCAAGAAAATCTGCCAATAAGCGCAGGACCCACCAAGATAGAGGAGGAACTTTGTCACAATACTCACAGGGTAGTGATAAGTCTGAATGGGAGAAACCTATATTGAAAATGTCGAGGTCCCACCTTGAACCTCAGGATATACATCAGTATAGAAGTAGGCATCTTGCTTATCAAGAACTGTAAACCACATGCAATTTCTAGGGAGGGAAAGTTTGAGGTGGCCCCGCAAAGGGAGTAGGTAAGTAGGGGCATTGGTGTATGGCATAGCTGATGGTTCTCTAATGACACCCAGAAATAATGTTTACATGACGACTGAGTGTGTTGCGTGGATGGCTAGGCTATCAGTGTTGGCGGATGGGTTCTGTGGGTCTTATGACGTTTTTGAGGAGGTTCGTAAGTACATTGGTGGTATTGTTGTGGGGCCCTGTAGCATTGTGATTGGAGCGGGTGGTACAACTTTCTCTTAGGTGCTGGTGTGTAGATGCCCAAAAATCTTAATGTGGCTCTAGAGTCCTACAGTGAGTATAGGGAATCATCCATCTTCTATTGAAGAGGCATGATTCATCGACTGGGAAATCTTCTCTAGTGTTCTGAAGAAGCCTGAGGGGTATAGCCAGGATTCCCTCCACATGACGATCCCTGTTGCCAGCACACACGATGCTATGTCTGGTGAGTCCACTGAGGCCTGTAGCTCGGATCTGGTGAGTAACTTGCCTTCCTGGAAAAACGCCTGGAATTGGTTGTGGTCTTGCAGAGTAGTTTATCGACAAACTGACCATCCGTTCATAGCTGATAAAGTCATACTTGGCCACCAGGGCTAAGTAGCTGGAGATATGGAATTGGAGTCCCGCCAACGAGAAGACCTTTCTGCCTAGTCTCTTGTCCTCTGTGTCAGAGGGGGTGAAGCGGAGGTGGTGTTGCTTGGATGACCAGTGAGTTGGGTGGAAGGTGAGAGAATAGAAACCATGACACATTGTGGGGGGGACATAGCACCTCATTTCAGCCCCTTTTGGAGTGCATGTTCATGTGGCTGGAGTGTGCCATACAGTGTGTGCCAGTTGTAGGATGGCGTTGTTGATTGGTAGGGCCACACTCACCAGTACTGATGTGTGCAAGATGTCAAGTAGCTGGTGTTGACTGTCCTATACTACTACTTATAAGATCTCGAGAGCACTAGCTATTCTCTGCAGCAGTTCCTGGAAATGGCAATAGTTGTCCGGAGACAAGGGGGTTGATGAGACTACCACATCTGGAGATGATGAGGAATGCCTCTCCAGATCCACTGGTACCATTGGAGCTAGGCTGACTGGTTCATCGTCCAATGCTATTTTGGAATGTCTACCTAACGAGAGTTGTGGTGGCAACACAGAGGAATCCCCCCAAACTGTTCAGAGGGTGAATACTGGGGCCATGAGTTCAAATATGGCCAACCCAGTTGACCCTGCTGTTGTGTAGCCTGTGACCATGGTGCCAGATACTAGCTCTGCAAGTAAGATAATGTGGAGAACTGCTGTTGGAGCCTTGTGGTAATCATGCTTCTTGAAAGGGAGCGGTGGACCGTGTCAGACATCCGTATCGTCCAAATCAGAGAGTCAAAGACCTCCACAAATGGCAGTGCAGATGGAGCTGACAGAACAGGAGGTGGCAGGAACATAGCAGGGACGGAGCCCTGCGAGCGGTTGACTGGATCAGGCCTCATGCCATTCTAATGCAAACAACTCGGGGGGACCCGGAGCACATCCGAGTCTTCTAGGGGTCAATGGTATCCATTCCACTGGAGGGACCAGTATCGGTAACGGCATCTGTCTGGTGACAAACTGTTCAAAAGATGCCAGTGGAGCTGAAGTAGGCGGAGTAACAGGATCTGTGATCAGTAGCGATGGATCAAGCGAGCGGTGTAGCCTTTTGTCACTCTCATGAGTCTTGGAATGGGTGATTCCTTCATGTCCGGAACTCGTGGATGGTGCCAAGTCTTAGACTTAGAGGAAGACTTACTGCCATGCTTTTGAGCATGCTTCCTTAGCTTGTGGCTAGGCCCCGGTGTGGGGTCCTTAGCACTGTTACTGGCAGAACCCAATGAAGTCTCCACAGTAGGGGGCATGCTCTTCACCTGCTCAGGCTGATGTACAGGGCGGGAGGGTTCCCTGGCTAGAATCTGAAGCTTGGGTGCTTCTTGAGGAAGAGAGCCTTGTTTTCTCGACTACAGGCAAGGAAGGAGAGACAGCTACTGCACCTGGACATGATGTGGGATTCCCCCAAGCAATAGAAACAGAGCTGGTGCTCATCGCTGATGGAAAACAAACAGGGACAGGAAGCACAGGTCAGGGTATGGGGGGAGGGGAGGGGAAGGGGAAGGGAAATGTTTGGTGGGAAACACCACCAAAGCAGCAGCCCAAATCCTAATCTTTTTTTTTTTTAAAGGAACAATTTAAACTAGAAAATGTAGAACAAAAACAATAAATCTTAATAACAGTAACATACAGTTTTTTCTTCAAAACATTTTGGAAAGTGCATCACAAGGACAAGAGGACAGTAGATGCTCTGACTTGGACCTTGCAACCGTGAGAAGGAACTGGAGATCCAGTGGCCCACCGTGCCCTTTATTGCCTTGGGTGAAACCATGAGATGGTGCAGGGCACATGCATGGACCGCCAAACAGTACTACTTTTGAAAGCTCTGGCTCCGGGCACATGTTGCATGCACATAACTAGGGCCCTATCAAATTCACAGTCCATTTTGGTCAATTTCACAGTCATAGGATTTTAAAAATAGTAAATGTCATGATTTCAGCTATTTAAATCTGAAATTTCACTGTGTTATAATTGTAGGGGTCCTGACCCCAAAAAGGTGTTGTAGGGGAGAGAGTTGCAAGGTTATTGTGGGAGGGGTTGTGGCGGCACTACCTTCAGAGCTGGGCAGCTGGAGAGCGGCAGCTGCTGGCCAGGAGCCCAGCTCTGAAAACAGAGCCACCGCCAGCACCAACGCAGAAGGATGGCATGGGGTATGGTATTGCCACCCTTACTTCTGCGCTGCTGCCTGCAGAACTGGGCCCTCAGTCAGCAGCTGCCACTCTCCCATCACCCAACTCTGAAGGCAGCAGCACAGAAGTAAGAGTGTCATAGTATGGTATTGCCACCCTTACTTCTGCACTGCTGCTGGCAGGGCACTGCTTTCAGAGGTGGTCTCCCAGCCAACAGCTGCCATTCTCTGGCCAGCCTTTTCTGAAGGCAGCATAGAAGTAAGGGTGGCAATACCATGAGCCCCCTAAAATCACCTTGCAACCCCCCTGCAGCTCCCTTTTGGCTCAGGACCCCCCAATTTGAGAAATGCTAGTCTCCCCTGTGAAATCTATATAGTATAGGATAAAAACACATAAAAGACCAGATTTCATGGTCTGTGATGCATTTTTCATGGCCGTGAATTTGGTAGGGCCCTATGCATAACCCTCAGTGGAATACAAAAGGGACCATCAGTCAAAGAGGAACAGAATAGTTTTGAAAATGACAGACACTTGTGGGGAAAACTATGGAAGATTTCTTTTCCAAAGAAGCCAATTTTTCAGTCAGGCTGGAAAAAAAAAAAATAGAATAGACTTACAAAAGGCTGGTAGTTTCTAAGACATTGCTAGTTTCTAAGACATTATTCAGTGTGATTGTACAGAACTTGAAGATAACTATATTTCTGGTAGAAGTAATTCTTTCTACTGATTAAACAGAGTGAATAGAGCTTTATTTTCTTTGAAAGTTATGAATTGTTGGTGTTTAAGAGCAACTACCTGTTCCCAGAATGAAAAGCTGCACCCTGTAACATGCACAAAGAAAAATTTACTATATATAGAAGAACTCAGCCTAGGTAAATTAATTTTTTTGGCTAGATAGAATAATGTAAACTACTTATTATTCTTTATATCACTTTTACTGATCTCATTTTCTATATGAATTTTTAAACCATACTGGTTGTAATTTACCTTTTAATTTTTTTTCTTTTGGAGACTTCTCCAAGTCCCATTCTCAAAAAAACAAAAACAAAAAAACCCTCCAGAAACATTTAAAAGTTCATGCAGTAAAGCACTGTCCAATAAAATCTGTATAATACTTTAGCCTTTAGGCAGGAAGTAAAATTTGGTTGGATTTCATGACAACAGCAGTTTCATTTTCGGCAAGCAGTACTGACTCCGGTTAAGATTTGCTGATTAAAGTTCTTTAGAGAATATGGTTGAGGCTAACTAATCACAAATGTTTGTACTTTGATAGTCCACATAACCTGTCTTGTCAGCTTTATATTTTGTACAACTTGTACACTGAGATTTTTGAATTGTACCAATCTACACAAGAAATCCAACAAATTAAAAATGACACTAGAAATCTTGTATCTATACAGGCAATAGTTTTAATTTAATCCATATTTCAGCTAACAAAATATTTCACTTTTAACTAAAAACTTTAATTTTAATACAGATTTAATGTATTTAAAATGATTTTTCCATAGATACAGAGAATCCAAATATATGTTTCTAGATATCCACATAGGCCTCGATCCTACAAACACATACATGCTTAAATTTACTACTGCAAGTACTCTCATGGTAGGAAAGTGTTTGTAGGATTAGGTCAAAGTTTGTACTGTGGAAGTAAATATAAAATAGGCCTCTAACTATGTACGTGATGAAAATGGAAAACCCACACCATAATAGTAATATAAACTTTAATTTTTAAGTATTGTTTCAGCTCCAGCTGTCCATTGTCATGGCTTGAATTTGCAATACAATATACTACCACTATTCAATGTCTGCAAACTGTGTTCTTTGCATATTCAGACTATGTCTACACTACAGCCTATGTTGGCATAACTTACATCACTCAGGGTGAAAAAACCACCCCCATGAGTGACATAAATTATGCCAACATAAGCACTTGTGTGCACAGCACTATGTCGGCGGAAGAAGGTCTTCTGGAGTTCACAGAGGTGACTTTATTATGCAGATGGGAGAGCTCTCTCTCACATGTAGATATGCCCTAAATTCAAATTTTCTTATGCCTTGTTGTAATGTGAGTTAGCTATATATCCCTAGAATATATGTGCTAATGTGAAAAAAAAATACAAGAACCATAAGCTAGTGCAAAAGATATCTCACATATGGGGCAGGAGGAAGAGACTGACCAATCTGACCCTCCCTGTCCGGCGCTCTTCACATTCCATGCCTGGCTGGGCCTCCGGGACAGACCTGCCTCTCCTGGTACCTGGCACCGCATCTTCCCGAGGTAACACGTGGGGGGAGGGATGTGGGGTCACATGCCCCCTCCCCAGATTTCTGGTAGGGTTCACAACAGAACGTGGCACGCAGCACCCTTTTGGCACTGTGCAGAAGGGAAGGGATGGGAGCTCCTTCCAGCTGCAGGAGAGTGGGGGGAAGGGATGACCTGGCTCATGGCTTTGCAGAGCTCATCTCTTTCCCCCCCCCCCACTTCCCTGTGGCTGAAAGAAGCTTGTCCCTTCCTGCCCGCAGTGTCAAAAGGTAGCTAGCAACCTCCAGGCTGCTGCTGGCCACCAACATAACCCAGCTGCCTCCTGTCCCCTGGCTACAGCGTGGGCAGGAAGGGGTTAAGCCCTTTAGGATCATTGTGCACCAGGGCCCAGGGGACCTGACTGCAGGGGCTTCAGCGAACCCAGCCAGAGAGATGGCTCAGCAGGAAAAGGTGCCTAGGAGACTGAGCAGCCCCGTGCTCCTGGGAGCAGGACCAAGGGTGGGGGGGGCAGGTGAAGAGGGTGCTAAGCCCTTGCCTGGGGGACTGCTGTGGACTCTGCAGGGTCGGGGCATGAACAGGCTGGAAATCACTTCCCCCCCCCCCCCGCCCCCCATTCCAGAGCTTAGCTGAGGGGCAGAGAGGCTTCCCCATGCCAGTGCTGCGTGGGGCTTTGGCACATGCTGGGCTTGGCAGCTCCTCCTGGCCAGCGCCCTGGGCTGGAGGGTCTTGGGCTTTCCCAAGGTGCCAGCCCAGCCAGAGGCAATGGGGGAAGGAAGGAACCTGCCAGCCAGGCTGTTGGTGAGCTGAGCACTCCGACCAGGGGCTGGTTTGCCACACAGCGCTGGGAGCGAGACATGCCCCACCTAGGGGGATATGGAGGAGAAGTGCGGTTTGGGGGGTGAAGGGGCAAAGCAGGGAGAGGACATTGAGAGAGGGAGCACGTAAAAGGTCGATGGGTGGGCAACAGAGATGACACGTAGCTGGATGCTGCTTGGCGCCTGCCCGCACTCACCAGTCACTGCAGCTCACAGAGCACAGCCAGTGCCAACCAGAAACGGGGTAGGGGACGGGGCCCTGCTGGCCGAGAGCTAGCGTGCTGCAGGGACTGTGCTGAGGTACCAGCAGGGGGAGTGGCCGCTCCCACACATTGCAGCTTTGCCCTGCCACCAGCCTTGCACACTCACCCGCATCGTCGGCCACTGGACCCCCACACTCACTGCTGGTGGGTCACTGGGCAGCTGGTAAGCAGTTATCCGGCCAGCAGCAGCAGTACCCGCCAGTACTGATGATGCAGGGGTGTGGGGGACAGAAAACACGGGACAATTTGCCTGTTTTTAACAAAAAGTTGGGACACCTGCAGGAGGACTTAAATGCAGGACTGTCCCTTTAAAACGGGACATCTGGTCACCCTAATTATAATCCAAAATTGTTTTCCAATTAAATCTCAGTGTATGCCCTCAGCATCTGCTTAGATTAAATTTTACTGCAATATTCCCAACCAAACCTTTGTAGGGCTTCTTGAGATTAGGGTGCCTAGATGTAACAAGAATTCATGTTAAAAATCCTTGAGGCACTAAATTAGGTAAGTAGGTTATAAGTAGAACATCTCACAGCACCCTTTTTGCTATGTTGGTTTAATTCTTTTCTTATAAAATATTTTCATCTTACTTTCCAACACAAATAATTAAGGGTATCTGCAACAAGATAATGTTTGAATATCTCAGTATGAGGTAGGCAATGTCCTTGGCTCCTACTTACTATTAAAAAAAAAAAAAAGTATTTAAATAGGGTTACCATTTGTCTGGATTCCCCAGACATGTCCGGCTTTTTGAGCTAAAAATAGCATCCGTGGGGAATTTGTAAATGTCCGGACTCTTCCCCCGCCCCCCATGCAGAGCACGCACGGCTAACAGGGCAGCCGGCTGGATGGTGCCACTTACATGGGTCTCTGACAGCCCCTCCTCCTCTCCCCTGCAGCAGAGGTCACTCCCTCCCTCCCTGCATTCACAGTCTGGAGCTCCTCCCCCGCTCCCCAGCATGCCGGGAGGAACGGCCTGGCAAGCTCACAGAGACATTAGGCGAAGGCCAACAACAAGGGAGCCAGGGGGTCGGAGAAGGGGCAGGGAGGTTCTGGAGGGAGCAGTCAAGAGACGGGGGGGTCGGGAGTTCGGGGGGGGCTTGGTGAGGGTGTGGATAAGGTTTTGGGCAGTCAGGGTACAGGTAAGGGGTAGGGTGCTGGGGGGCATTGGAGGGGGTCTTAGGAGGGGGCAGTCAGGGGACAAGGAACAGGGAGGCTTAGGTAGGGGGTGGGGTCCTGGAGGGCGGTGAGAAGCAGGGGAGAGTGGTTGGATGGGGCGTGGGAGACCCAGGGTCTGTCTGGGGGTGGGGGTGTGGATAAGGGTTGGGGCAGTCAGGGTACAGGTAGGGGGTAGAGTCCTAGGGGGCCAGTTAGGATGGGGGGAGGGTCTCAGGAGGGGGCAGTAAGGGGACAAGAGGCAGGGAGGGCTCTCTTAATGGCTCTCCATGTGTCTCTGGACCCTCTCAGCTGTCGGGCTTGGACGGAAACATTGCCTGAGGGTAGTGAGAGAATGGGTTATCGGTGAGGTGGGGGTGGACATGAGCCCGGTCAATAGGGGCAACCCCTACCAAGATCTGAGCCTTTTCTCACACGCCCGTTAGAGCTCGACATTATGCTGTTTGGGACCCCTCTTTGAGGAAAGCCTCTGGATTGCAAGTCCAACCGCTACCTCCTCGTGGTGAGAGTCTGTAACTGGCTTGGATAGCCAGGCGGATTGCGGAGGACGAACCCACATCCCACATTCAGTGGGGTGTGGGACGGGGTTGGGCAGCCCCATATGGTGCCACATGGATGTCCCCCTGGTAAGGGTAGCCTCCCCCAGGTACAGGTTGACTCCCCCTGGTAAGGGTTAGATTCCCCCTGGTAAGGGTAGTCTCCCCCAGGCACAGGTTAGTTTCCCCCTGGAAAGGGTAAGTTTCCCCCTGGAAAGGGTAAGTTTCCCCCTGGAAAGGGTAAATCTTTTAGCTATGGAAAAAAGTAATTTATATTTTTATACCGGATTGGCGCTGGACCGGGTTAATAACGCCCCCGCTGTTGGCTTTGATGCCCCGGCTGACAGTGTTAAATATATTAGGGGTGTGATCAGGGTCGCTGGACCAATGGATAAAATGGTGTGGAATATAATGAAGTCTCATGAGAATGAGAGTGAGAATCAAGTCCTCCCAGTGGAGCATGGAGAGGAGGTAGAGGAAAATGTTTGTGATGATCATGGTGAGGAGATTTTATCTATCTTACCGATGGTTTTTACAAGGGACACTTTTAATGATTTAACTATGGACAGTTTTAATCCAGATTTTAAGTATTTAAGTACATTTGATGATCCATATGTTAGGGAATCGGGATATCTTAATGCTCATTTAGTTAATGGGTCTAGTTTATTAAATAGTTTTAGACCAAGTACTGATTTTAATAGGGATCGTAATAAGGATCTTAACAGTACTGGTAGTAATATAAATATATTAGAAAGTAGTTCGTGGAAGGATGGGGTTTTTTATTTAGAGTATCCTGTTGATAGTTTTAATTGTCCAATATGTCCCCAGATATTACCAACATTTGGTAAATGGGCCAAACACATTAATGTGGTTCATAAAAGTAAAGCCATACGAGTTGTATGTAGTAAATGTGGAAAATCTTCTCAATATCATAATATAGCTTGCCACTACCCCAAGTGCATACCCAAGAAGGCGGATACCCCAATGAAGAGCCATACGTGCTCGGTCTGTGGGCTTGGTTTTCATACTAGATCTGGATTGAGCCAACACTGTAGACATAGACACCCTGCTGTGAGGAATGAGCAAAGAAAAGAAGATATGGCTGCTAAAAGTAAGATCAAAGAGGGATCGACTAGATCTCGTATATGGACCAAAGATGAGGTTGCGCAGCTTATACAGTTGGAAAGGAAATATATTGGGAAAAGGAATATAAATAAATGTATTGAGAGCGAGATGAGGACCAAAACGAATAAACAAATATCAGATAAAAGACGAGAATTAGCAAAGAAGAAGTTAGTGGTAACAGGAGATAGGGAGGAAGTGACTGAGGTAGAGGACATTAGAGTAAATATATTAGAAATTCTGCCCCCAAGAGAGAGGATTTTCCCACTAAAAGGACATCCAGAAGTGGATTTAGTGGAGAAAATATGTAAACGGGGAAAACAAAGTAGGGAGGGAAGAGAAATAATAAATAGTTTAGGGGAAATTGAAGGATTATTAAAGGAGGATTTAACAAAAGCTCTCGGATGGGCAATGTTGGAAAAATTATGTTATTCATTAGTAGAGGGAAAGGACCCTAGAAATGAAAGTCAAATAGAGTTGAGGAATAAAGGAAAAGGGAAGATGAGAAAGGAGGGGAGAAGGAAGCAATTTAATGCAATTAGGAGATATGCTACAAAGAAAGCTAAGTATAAATTCTATCAACAATTATTTGATAAGGATAGAAGAAGATTGACTCGCATTATAATGGGAGAGCCAGATAAGGCTAAGTGTGCTATCCCTATGAAAGAAATTGAGGAATACTATGTAAATATTTTGGGAACAATTGGACATGGTAATATGATAGGGTGGCCATCATCCACAGAGAATGCGGATAATGATATATTAATGAGTCCGATCTCTGTGGATGAGATTAGAATAGCTTTAAGAGAAATAAGAAAAGATAGTGCTCCTGGCCCAGATAAAGTAAAAGTGAGGAATTTGTGGGATATTTTTAATTTAGACTCCTTAATACTTACAAAAAATTTTAATATATGGTTTCTAAATAGACAGGTACCAGATAAATTTAAGAAAAATAGAACGATTTTAATACCAAAGACACAAGATGAGGAGGAAATGAAGAAGTTAACATCTTGGAGACCATTGACAATTGGGTCAGTTTGGATTAGAATCTATACCAAAATATTAGCAAAAAGACTGGTGGAAACAGTTAAGATATGTAGTAGACAAAAAGGGTTTATATCCGCCCCTGGGTGTGAGGAAAATATTGCTATATTAGATACTTTGATTAAAGGGGCTAAACGAAATGGGAATGAAATTGCAATAGTGTTCGTAGATCTGGCTAAAGCATTTGATTCTGTGGGACACGGACATATAATAGCCGGGTTGAGAAGATTTGGTATAGATGAACATTTTATAGATATTATTAGGGACCTTTATGATAATTGCACAACTAGGGTATGGGTGGGTGATGAAGCTACTGAGTCTATTTTAATTAGGAGGGGGGTCAAGCAGGGTGACCCGTTGTCCCCAATTTTGTTTAATATTGCTATGGATCCCCTTTTAACTAGATTAGAAGTAGAAGGAAGTGGTTTTTATGTTAAGGGTAATAGTGTCACGTCATTGGCTTTTGCCAATAATGTGGCAATTTTAAGTAGCTCATATAAAGGAATGATCAAAAATTTGGGTATCTTAGAGGAGTTTTGTAAAAATATTAATCTCTCTGTTAATGTGAAGAAAACAAAAGGCTTTCATATTTTAACTAAACATAAAACCTATGTAGTTAATCCTAAGGATAATTGGCAGATAGGGTCAGAGGAGATTGAATATGTTCAACCAGGGGATTTTGAAAAATATTTAGGGGCTAGAATAGATCCCTGGATAGGTGTAGGGGGACCGGTACTTAAAGAAAAATTGAAAGATTGGAGTGAGAATTTAATTAAGGCCCCATTAAAACCGGCCCAAAAAATATTAATTTTACAGACATACATCTTACCGAAGCTATTTTATAATCTTCTTTTAATAGAACCCCCTTTTAATCTTTTAGACGATCTTGATGTGTTAGTTAGAAAAATAGTTAAAGAGATTTTACATTTACCTCAGTGTACCACAGATGGGATATTTTATTCTAGAGGTAGGGATGGTGGTTTAGTTCTCACTAAGTTTAGTGTGCAAATCCCAAATATGTTAATTCGTAAATGGAGGAGACATATTGTCTCGAGAGATGATTGGATGGACCTATCTTATCTATATGCAGGAGAAAATCTTGTGGATAAAATATTGTCATTTAGTGCAGTAACATCTCATCCCAAGAAATGGAGGGAAGAGGAATTTTTAAGATGGTCGGAACTGAGATGTCAGGGAATAGGGATAAAATATTTTAAAAATGATTTAATTAGTAATTCGATTTTTAGAAACTCTAGTAAAGTTAAATCATCAGCGTATATCGCAGCATTGCAGCTTAGGGCAAATATTTATCCTACTAGGGAGACATTAGCAAGAGGAAGAGGAGGTGTGAATGCTCTTTGTAGATGGTGCGGTAAAGTGCGGGAGACTGTTCCCCATATCTCAGGACAATGTTATAAGACTAAGAATGCTAGGATAAAAAGGCATAATAGAGTAGTGTCTGCAGTTGTAGATAAGGTTGGTAAATTAGGGTGGAAGGCAATGATAGAGCCCCATTTGAGAAATAGTAAGGGTGAGTTAAGAAAGCCGGATATTATATTTATAAAAGGAGATACAGCAGTGGTGGTTGATGTTACAGTGCGATGGGAGGATAATGCTGGAAGTTTGGAACAAGCCCACAGTGAGAAGATGGCTTATTATCTTGAGTTAGAGGAAGAAATTAAAAACTTAACGGGAGGTAAAAATATCCACTTCTTTGGTTTTGTGCTTGGGGCGCGTGGCAAGTGGAGTGAAGGTAATAATGATTTGTTACAATTATTGGGAATGGACAGAAGTAAAAATTTTAAGGAGAGTATATGTAGACTTGTTTTATATTCCACTATTGGTATGATGGCTATATTCAGTGACAGGTAAAGATCCCGGAGTTTCCATTCCGTGTATTTTGCCAAAACTAAATTTTAGCTATTTTGGTTTCCATGCTCTAAATTTTCAAATTTTTAATATTGTTTTGAACATTAACATATTTAGTGTTATTTAATATCTGTCCTTCAATAGAATGGTTTTAACGATATAATAAATACTTATTAATGGATGAAATTCCAATTTAAATTATTAGTTTTTTTTTTTTTTTTTTTTAACTACTGGATGTGGATGCGGACTGGCCGCGTATAGTAACCAGGAAAGGGCAGGTAGTCATGCCTATACATAAATAGGGGGTGGAGTCCTGGGGGGCAGTTAGGGGACAAGGAGCAGGGGGCGGGTTGGGGGTTCTGAGGGGGGAAGGGGGAGGGGCTAGGGCAGGACAGGGGCGGGGCTCCTCCCCTCCTCTTTTTTACTTGCTGAAATATGGTAACCCTAATTTAAAATGAAAATCAGCTTACCATTCTTTTCTAAGGTAATTCGAATTCTGGCTTGCACTTCTTACTGCAAGAGGTTCACAATCTTTCAGGAAAACAACAATTAAGATTTGGGGAAACCCCAGAGATATTTTGTGTCAGGTGAAAAATTGAAGTTTTGGCAGAACTCCAATGCAAAAAAACCCACTTGGTGCATGTTCAAACCCATAAAATGTTCACCAAGCCCCCCAAAAAATTGAAACCTGTTTTATACAGCTCTTTGGGCATAAAAAGTTGATGTTTGTTATGTTACCATAGTAGAAGCAACTGGCTGGCTTAGTTGGGAAGCAATGCCAGTTCTCCCTCATCTTTGCCTTCTACAAGTTTACAAAATCTATGTTTATTTTAAGTTTCAAAATTCTTTAATTTAAAAGCAGACCAGCCAATGGCATGGCAATAATGCACTTAGAAAATCTCGGGCTTGGATAAGACCCTGTTTCTCTCATGCTTTCAGAAGGTAGAGGTCAGATGCATCATACCATAACCCCTGCCTGCGTGGTGTGGCACTTTGTCCCCCACTAGTGGCACCTAGGCCAGCTAAAGATTGATGAGTTTGCTACAGCCTTGGCTAAGCAGCATGTGGCTTTTAGCTCATGCAGTAGAACAGGGGTAGGCAAACTTTTTGGCCCAAGGGCCACATCTGGATATGGAAATTGTATGGTGGGCCATGAATGCTCATGAAATTGGGGGTTGGGGTGCAGGAGGAGGTGAGGGCTCCAGCGAGGGGTGAGAGCTCTGGGGTGCAGGAGGGTGGGTCTGAGGGATTCAGAAGGTAGGAGGAGGATCAGGGCTGTGGCAAGGGGTTGGGGCGCAGGCCCCGGGCAGCACTTACCTCAAGCAGCTTCCAGAAGCAGCAGCATGTCCCCCCTCTGGCTCCTACATGGAGGCACAGCCAGGCAGCTCTGTGCGCTGCTCCGTCCACAGGCACCACCCCTACAGCTCCCATTCGCCCGGTTGGCTGGCCAATGGGAGCTGTGGGGGAGGTGCTTGGGGCAAGGGCAGCGTGCGGAGCCCCTGTCAGCCCCTACACACAGGATCCTGAGGGGAGATGTGCCGCTGCTTCTGGGAGCTGCACGGAGCAAGCTCCCGAACCCACTCCCTGGCAGGAGCTTGAGGGCCGGCTGAAAACATCTGAAGGGCCAGATGCAGCCCCTGGGCCATAGTTTGCCCAACCCTGCAGTAGAGGCTCATACACTAAGTTTCAGAAGTGCTAGGTTGAATCCTGCCCACTGATGATCATGATCTGTTGGCGTTACAATATTATCAACTTGTTTAGAGAGAGAGATTCCTTTTCTGTTAGCGATCAGGCTCGATTAGCAAAAAAAAAAAGCAGAAGGCCCTCCCAAATAAATCCCTAAGTTTTTATGACACTTGAATTCCAAGAAGGCTATCTGCCAGCCTAAACAGACTAGTATTTTTGTTTTGATTTGTTTGTTTTAAATATATATATATGTATTAGTTGAAAATCTCTCTGCATCTTGTTTTCCTTATTGGTGAAAAAAAAAAATATATGCATGTCCTCCTCCATTACCAACTTATATGATCTCAGTTACCAAGAATTTTACCAAGAGCTTAAAACAAACTTCAGATCCATAATAAAATATTTACATCCACTATTTTGCAAGTTTTAATTAACTTTTAATTCTGAAATCGTGAAATATTTGATTTTGACATTAGTCATTATGTATGTATTGACAGATTGTACCACACTTAAACCATTATCAAAACTATAAATGACAAATGCTTTGTATGCACCGTTTTTGTAGCCACGTCAGTCCCAGAATAATAGAGAGACAAGGTTGATCCAATTAAAAATATTACCTCACCCCACCTTGTCTCTCTAAATGCCTTATAGTGAGAGACTTAAAAAGATCAATCTATTTCATTTATCCAAGAGAAAGTTAAGAGGTCATTGGGGAGAGATTTCTGATAATAAATGTCTCCTTTATTTAGGAAAAAAGGTATAACAAGATCTAATGTTTGGAACCTGAAGCTACGCAAATTCAGGCAAGAAATAATGTACAATTTTTAACACTAAGGGGAATTACCCTTAGAACAACTTACCTAGGGATGTTGTGGATTCTCCATTACCTGAAGCCCTTAAATCTAGATTTGATGTCTTTCTAAAAAGCTATGATCCAACTCAAACAGAAGTTATGGTTCTGATGAAAAAATTATTGGGTGAGGTTCAATGTCCTGCGTTATGCAAGAGATCAGACTAGATTATTATAATGTTTCCTGCTGCCCGTAAAAATTGATTACCAATAATCTATGTAATTCAGTACTTTTAATCAAAATCCAATATTCTAAAAGATCTTCAGTTCCTTGCAGCTAGTTCCTAGTTCCAAACATTTCCATTATGTAAAAAGTGTAAAGTATTGACCTAATTTAGAGCTACACAACAAAACTAATATGAACCAAAGTGTCTCCTAGAAGTCTATAAAATCTTATTTTTATTTCATGTACAAATTGTTTTTGTTTTGTTGAGCTAACCATTAAATTCAAGTCATATTATCAACTTAATATACACATTTGGCAGTCTCTAACAAACAAAAATGAAATCAGTCATGTTTTAAGCACAACAGTTCGCAATCTGACCTTACAGTAACAAAAAACAGATGCACGTTGTTCTGAATATTTGTCTTAATTTATTGCTACAAAGTTTTTTTAAAAATACAAAAAGAGTTTCCTCCAGCTTCTTACTGATAATCAAGCTTTTATTTAACCTGTTAAAACTCAATCATCATACAAACAGTCTGAAAAGTTCTTTTGTAAAGATTCACCATCCAATCCCATTGATTAAGGACTAAGAAAGGAGAACTCCAGGGAAATCCTGACTTGACATTCCTGATATTGCAAAAAGATCTCTCTTCATAAAAATGTTGTTGAAGCTGTATTGGTCCCAGGATATGAGAGAGACAAGGTAGGTGAGGTAATATCTTTCATCAACAGACACTGGTCCAATAAAACAGATAAGCTTTCGAGCTATTCGGAGCTCTTCTTTAGGTCTGGGCAGCTGGTCTCTTTCACCAACAAAAGTTGGTCCAATAAAAGATATTACCTTACCCACTTTGTCTCT